>NW_026695368.1:0-173864 GCF_029851405.1 Lichtheimia ornata
GTGGGCGAGTGGATGGGTGGATGGGTGGATGGGTGGGTGAGTGGGATGGGTGTGTGTGTGAGTGGGATGGGTGTGTGTGTGTGTGTGGGTGTGGGTGTGGGTGTGTGTGTGCGTGTGTGTGTGTGTGTGTGCGTGTGGGTGTGGGTGGTGTGTGGAAGAGTGATCATTAATTTTAAGGAGCAAAGCTGTATCCAAAGAAACATGGGGTGCGGTCGTCTTGCAACAACGCCATTGCGTGTATGAGTTGTACATAGCTCAAAGAGAACGACAATGCACTTTTGACGTGTGCCCTATGTAGACATAGACTTATATACGTGGTTGTTGGGAATGAACGTAGGTTGTGGACATTGATGCAATAAGTTCCAAATCTCAGTGATACTAGAGTTTTATTCCACGTCTTGCTACAATACAGCGGCCAATAACTATGCTTAGATCATCACTTTGCGCATAATGGAGATAATGGTTATTTAGTGCTTGCAAGGGTATCTGTCTTGGTGGTGACGATAGAACCGATGACGGCTGTAACCGAAGTCATTATTGTGGATGACGCTGAGTTCTCCCTCAACGGCTATACCATAAACCTGTTCTTTGGTTACACTTTCTCCTACAAAGTGGAAGATTCCTGCGGGCCCCATAAGACTAAGCCTGAAAGTCTTCTTGTCATCCTTCCAATCGTCGTTGTCGTAGATAATCGCCGAACAGGGGCCGGTGGTAAGTCCTTCTTGCTCGTAGGTAGCTACACCGTATGAAGTCTCAGATGGATCGAAAGGGTACCAGTCTGGCACATCAGTGTCCAGGGTAATCTCGTAGGTGGTATCACTAGAAAGCAAGCTGACGCTAAGCTTATACTGTGGTGAGAATACATCCGAGCCTGGGGAGAAGCTGATAAGGGCTTGTTCCTTTACTGCATTAGCAGCAGAGATAGCAAAGACCAAGATAGCAAAGACGAGAGTTGTGAACTTCATGATGAGTGAGAGAGAATTATCCCACCTATAATCGCCTTCTTTTATAATCCATAGTTTGATTACACGACCTCGGTGTTCTTCCCATCATGGATAGTAGCTGTGATCTAGCGGGCGTAAACTACGCCTAAATATTTTTCTCTTTCTTTGGTTTCACTGTTTCATCCACCTATATCCTGGTCCAATTTTTTGACAGGAGGTTATCTATGTATGCAAGTTAAACCGTCTTCCATGACACAAGAAAAGGACGTTGCAGGGATAATGCAGCATAAAGGTGACTCGATTTTATCAATCAACAAAGAATGCTGTAAGATGATGAAAGGGCGGATGTGTCCTAACGAGCTTTGTTTATGTGATGCACAAGCATGAAACAGTACACCAATGATCAAAGTTACTTTATCTTTTATCCTTTACTTGTCGCGTTTTACTCTTTGAAAGCCCGTTTTTTCTTCGGTATTCAGTACGATCAGCCGTCCAGAAAGCCCACATCACCTAATAGCAACCCACCACCTGCTGAAGATCATCAAGAAGATCAAGAGATACAAAATGAAATCCAGGATCCAAATCAAACCAATAAACAAGATACACAAGGCGTACATATTTTAAGGCCCCGGTGCCACTCATGAAGTTCAGTGAATATATGGCTAGAGGCTTCATGCACAAAGAAAATCAAAACTTGAACACAAAGAAGCTATGAGACAGCACCATCAGGCTCAAGAGGTCCGTTCAGCTTATCAAAATACAACCAATTCGATTCATTATCCTTGTTGCTATAGCTACATGTCTCAAAAAAGCATCCATATCCGAGATACATGGTCTTTTTGCAAACAAACCTGTACCAGCATACGTAACCCCTTGCAAAAGGTGAAGCATATGCTATATCCATATGTAGCCATTATAACCAAAACCAACGTTCCCATTTCAAGAGGCAGAGTCGAAGATGATAATGAAAGATGAAACCCTTTATTTGACCATTGTGCTATGCATATGCTGAACAAAGAGGGTATTGACAATGAAGATAGTGCTGGTTTTTCTTCCAACGCACTCGTCAAGGCCTTTGTGTTATAGATCCTTTCCAATACGCTGGCCGCAGTAACGCGTGTAGTTTGACGCGAAGAGTGGGCAATGGCCTCAGGAACAAAGCTGTGTACAAGGAACAGGTAGTGGAGAGGATAGAGTCTTCTTCTTTCAACGACGTCATCGCATGAGTTGTAGCTCAATCAGAGAGGTCGTAACTTCCAATGCCGGTTGCAGTAACACGTGTAGGTTGCCATGAAGAGTAGGCATTGACTTGAGGAGCAAAGCTGTATCCAAGGAACAAGAGGGGCAGACGATCGAGCCTTCTTGCAACAGCGCCATCGCACGAGGAGTAGCTCAATTAGAAAGAGAGTGCACTTTAGACGTGTGCCTTAGAGTTGTTGGGAATGAACATGGGACAATACATAAAGCGACAATGGACGAGTCAACTTGGCTTCCAAATCAGTGGTACAAGATTTATTCCGCATGCTATAATACAACAGCCAATAGAACATCACTTTGCGCATAATGAAGACAGTGACTATTTAGTGATTGCAAGAGTATCTGTCTTGGTAACGATAGAACCGAGAGCGGCTGTAACCAAAGTCATCATCGTCGTCGCTACTGATATGTCCTTCACCTTGCAGATTTTCGACCGGTCCATCGGTTACACTCGTTCCTTCATAGTGAAAGTGGAATTCTCCTTCCGATCCGGTGAGGTCCATTCTGAAAATCTTGTCACCGTCCTCGTTATAATCGTCGTTGATAATCGCATTAAAGAAATGATGTGGAGGGTTGTCGTAGTAAACCTCACCGATTGATTTCTTGGCATAACGAGCAAACTGGGTTGGTTCATAGCTGTACAAGATAATCTCGAAGCTCTTGCCACTCGAAGGCAAGTCGATGCGAATCTTATACATTGGCGGGAAAGCGTGGGGAGCTTGCAAGAATTGGAGTTGGGCTTGTTCCCTATCCGCATTTGCAGCAGAGATTGCAAAGACCAAGATAGCAGAGAGGAGAGTTGTGAATTTCATGATGAGTGGGAGAAAAACCATCACGCCTATTGTCGCTATCTTTTATAATCCATTGTTTGATAACACTATCTCGGTGTTCTTCCCATCATAGGCATTGTTGTTACCTAGCGGGCTTAAACTGTGACTAAATAGAGTTTCTTTCTTTGGTATCACTGTTTCATCCACCTATATCCTGCAGATCCAATTTTTTGACAGGATGTTGTCTATGTACATATGTAAACCAAATCATCTTCCATGACATAAGAAAAGGACGCTACAGGGATAGTGGAGCATAAGGTGACTCGATTTTATCAATCGACAAAGAATGTTGTAAGATGATAAAAGGGCGGATGTGTCCTAACGAGCTTTGTTTATGTGATGCACAAGCATGAAACAGTACACCAATGATCAAGGTTACTTTATCTTTTATTCTTTTGCTTGTCGCGTTTTTCTCTTTGAAAGCCCGTTTTTTCTTCGGTATTCAGTACGATCAGCCGTCCAGAAAGTTCACATCACCTAATAGCAACCCACCACCTGCTGAAGATCATCAAGAAGATCTAGAGATACAAAATGTAATCCAAGATCCAAAGCAAGCGAATAAACAAGGTACACAAGATGTACATACTTCAAGGCTCCTATGCCACTTATGAGGAAGACATCCCTTCAATGAATGTGTTGAGCAAATGGCTAGAGCCTCATGCACGAGGAAAATCAAAACTTGAACACAAAGAAGCTATGAGACAGCACCATCAGGCTCAAGAGGTCCCTACAGCTTACTACAACATCACCAGCAGCAACGATCGATATGGGCACACACGTCATCTTTAATCCACACCTTTATGCTGCTGATGGTGTACAACACCTGCCAGATAAGAGAAAAGGTGCCAAAAGACAAGAGCTAATCCATTGCTTAAACGTTTTGCCAGCCATGAAAACAACGTTTTATTGTGTACTTGTTCATTTATAAATACAAGATGGTCGTTGATAAGCGTCCTCCACCTTCTAGATACTTTTACTCTAAATAGAAGTATGATACGCACAGACCATCATATTCTGTCAGATTAATTAGTATAATAGCAGGAGCAGTTGGGTCATGAGGGATGCTATGCAACGCCCTTGGGTTGCTATGCAACCACGACGAGCGCTCATATCAAAATTGGATGCACAATTAACAATGGCGTGAACGCAGTAAGAGGATGATACAGCCAAGGCGGCAACTTGCTCCCTCGTCTCGCCTTCTTCTGTCTCAGCAACACTCGCACGTCCCACAATGTTCACAGCAACACGCATCCTCCATCTGCCATCCATGCATAACCTGAACTCTTGATTGGCCATCTTCCTTTGTCATTAGCAACAACAACAACAACAAGGTGCGGCACGTGCCAATGCAGCTTCTTTTGTTCCAATCGCCCATCTTCCACTCAAATGATCCTTCCCCAAGTGCTTCATCATGGTTATCGAGGATATTTATTATATGCTTGGGAATATTGGGTCGCTAAAGCATCATGTCGTCTGCAAGGCTACATAGCAACAAGTTGCCATGGATCAAGCTATCATACATTGAACAGAGCAACTCCTACAACACTGCCTTGACTTGGACCCATCGTTACGTTATCTTGCATATGACAGGAGAATCGAAATGGTGGATGTGGATATGGCTGTATTAGACAAGAATGCTTCCAAGCTACTAGAGTTCAAATCCATTGACGTTCAAGTTTCCATACCAGTGAGCAAGGATGATTGAAGGGGTGTGCGATCATTACAATTCTACCAGCGCTGCATAGCTAAATCAAGGCCATTAGCAATATACGCTACATTTGTCATCAAGGGAAAGAATACAGTAGGATCAAAAGAGTTTATTACTATTATCAACAATGTGTATCTGAAACGATCCTGCAATCCGTTTTTGTGTGGGATGGCATGTCTGCAAAGAAGGTGGGTTGGTATATGGTTGGCCAATTCAACAACGTGATACAACAACTTACTTATGGTACATATAAAGGATGCGCGTGTCTAGTTGATATCCAGCACCAAGACAGTAGCAGAGTATGGCTCAAAGGTGTAATCCAAGGACGACTTGTCGGTGGTCTTGAATTTAGATTGCTTGGGTTGGATTGTATCGGGGGAATCAATGGTGTTCTCGTCGTCCGGTTGACCAGCAACAATGTGGGCTTCGCCATTCTTCTTGACGTTGAGACCCTTAAAGTTGAAGCTGACCGATTGCTCATCACCACCCACGTTGACGGCCTTGACGTAGATTTGATTCTTCTCCTTGTTCGAACCAGCAACCCAGTAGAGAGGACCAAAGTTAATACCATCAGCATCCACTTGAAGAATGGTGTCAAAGTCTATATTAGCATCATGTTAGTAGCCCATTCGACAAAATAAATCATCCTCTCTCTCTCTGAAAAAGTCGACTTGCCATATTTGTTGTACATCTGCATCACGTAGTAGAAAGGAGCAACCCACACCTTTTCGGTGTCAAAATGGATCATGTCTATCTTAAGTTGTTAGAATGGTTGTTGCCTTGGTGATATACAATACACTTACCAGGATCCCATTGCTCTTGCTTGTGACGCTTAATGTAAGGAGCATAAGCGATCATCTTGACAAAGTCCGAATTACGTTCCAAACCGGTGATAAAGACACTGTCAGCCAAGGCAGCTTCCATGCTGGCAGGTGAAGTGCCACAGCATCCCTTGGTGTTGGTTGCAAATTCACCGACAAAGATACCACTGCCATTACCGCTACGAGCATAGTTGTCATAGTAATTGAACTTGTCAATCATTTCAGCGCTAGTGACCTATCATAAAAAATACCTTGTAAGTTATGATGTCATTCTCGCAAGCATAGGTAGAATAGTGTACTTACATAAAAGTGATCATCGATAAGATCATAAGGGCGGGATTCTTGGGCAGCAGTGGAGATGATTTTGGCATCGGGATACTTGGCAGTGATGGCATCATAGAAAGCACGGTATCGGTATTCATAGGTGGTGGAGAACCAGTCCTCGTTGCCAATCTCAATGTAAGGGATTTCAAAAGGCTCCTCACGACCATGCTCAGCACGAAGCTTGCCGTATTCGGTAGAGGTGTCACCCATCAAGTATTCAAGTTCATTCATGACCTCTTGAATGTAAGGCTCGAGCTCATCCTCAGGGACACTTGAGTCATCCAAAGCATAGCCTGCCCAAACATCAAGCACCGGAGTCATACCAAGATCTTCGGTCTAATAACAAGATCATGCGTCAATATCAGCCATCATTATATGCATGATTGTAGTACTTACAAGGTACATGTAATCGAGGAGACCTTGGCCATTGGTGTTCCTATATCACGTGTCAATGAAATATGGATCTCTCTCTTATTGCCAAAGTACTTACCAGTATTCCCAGTTGCCAAAGCGACCCTTGCGTTCTTCAAGTGGGCCAACGGTCTCATTCCACTTCCAGCGTTGATCGATGGACATGCCTTCGAGATTGTTGCCACCAGGGAATCGGAAAAAGTGGGGATTGAGACCCTTGAGAGTCTCTGCGAGATCGGGACGAAGACCATTTTCACGATCGTTGTAAGTGTCTCCAAAGAGAGTGAATACTTGGAACCAGAGCGATTTTCCCTCCGCATCTTTTGAGTCCACGGAGACACCAAAGACGTTGTCAGTGGAGACCTCCTTCACATCAGCCTTGAGCTCGACATTAAACT
Source organism: Lichtheimia ornata (assembly GCF_029851405.1). Lineage (NCBI taxonomy): Eukaryota > Fungi > Mucoromycota > Mucoromycetes > Mucorales > Lichtheimiaceae > Lichtheimia > Lichtheimia ornata. The sequence goes on from NW_026695368.1 coordinate 6,694, forward strand.
TTTGGAAGGTATCAGATAAACCATCCACGGAAGCAGAAGCGAGTACGGTGCCTGAACTTGATTCAAGAGTGACATTCAAAGGACCCGAGAATCCATCCGATGCCTTTGCGAAAAAGCTGGCCTTGTAAGTTTCATCAGGCTGCACGCGAATACCCCACCAGCCTTCATTGGAAATGCCCACACGGCCATCGCTGACAGACTTGACATCCAAACGAAGGGAATTGGTGTTGATATCATTCAAACCATGTTTGGCATCCAAAGCAATGCTGGCAGCCTTGTCGCCACCAAGCACGTTCCAGAATTCAAGATCAGCTGCTCCACCCGTATCATTGGCTTGGAAGTTCCAGTTGCGTAGCATTTGTGCATAAATACCTATTCTCCATATAAGCATCCTTGATCAATTCTCCCACCTAATGATTAAATGATACATACCACTATCACCACATCGATTGATATCCTCATACATGAGACCATAAAGGTTAGGGGTACTGGAATTGCCAGGAACGTCGTTGCGAATGGTCAATGTTTGTGCCATGGCACCGGATGCCAAAAGAAGGCCTGCAGCAACAGTAAGACTAGGCAAAGAGAACTACAATATGGGCAATGTGTGAGCTTTTTCATGTAATATCAACATGATCAGCAACTTACCTTCATGATTGAAGATGAATGATGAGGATTGACATGATACTGTTTCGGTTGATCGCTTTATATAGGTAAGAGCAAAGTGTACACCGCGGCAATCTGTTACGATGATCGATCATGGCAGCGTGGGTAAACGCCAGAATTTCGAACAAAAGGAGAAATTGATATTGTCAAAAATTCCCCGTTTAACGTACTCTTGTATTGCAAGAGAAAAGTGGAGAGTAACGACGGTGAGAAAAGAATGCCTTGGCAGCAGAATTTGTACCATGCAAAAGCTGTTACACGACAAAAAGAATGAACCCGATGATGAGCAGGAGGAGGAGGAAGAGGAGGATGGGTAAGTAATAACAATAACAATGGTCATTGTTTACAACATCAATGGTAACGCTTGTTCTTTGTTGGCAAATGTCTACCCCATGGGGTGAGTGGTTTTAGCATGAAAGCTTGTTGTTGAATAAGGAGGAGTAGGTTTAATGCTAGCTACATCAGCGGCGATTTCCTCGTCAAATTGATCCTAAAAGAGAGGATCGCTGGTGTTACTTGCCATTCGGGATATTTGATTGCCACGAATATCATCCACAGCATGCTTGCGGGGCCCCGTCCATCTTAGTCATATCGTTCGCCGTCATCATAAAACGTCTCTCCTCACGCTCAAAATTGATATTCAGAACTTACATAAGATCTTGCAGGAAGATCATGTGAACCTTGTTGTTGTCGTTTCTCTTGTATCCACGACGTAGAGTTTTGTACGCTTTAATCTTTTCTCCTATTGATGGATGGGCGAAAATGCATATTCCTCGCACACCAAGAATCCAATAAACATCTCATATCACTAACGTGCTAGCCACTAGAGGCATGCATCCATCCATTCACATTGCAATGTTACACGCTCCATGATTCCGTTCATCCATCCACAAATTATCAATGACATTACCCGGTTTTACACTCTGCTACTAGTAGTGGGCAGCTGATCTGTATATTGAAAGTACCATAAAAATACACGTCACTCATACATATCAAATGCATGATTCTAGCTTGGATAGGATGGTGGGTGCAAAGGCCTCTAGCTTGTCTTCATCCAATGTATCCTTTTGGAAGCTGAGTGTTGCGCGCATGCCGTGTGTTGTGCTGACAGTGCTTATACCCATGCCGATGCTATAGGCTTGTGCGCTTTGACCAAAGTACAGCTCTTGTACGCTATCACCCCAATTGCAACGTCCAAGATCCGAAAGTTCAATACCACCAGTACGGCCCAAGCGATACCTATCCCAGTTCTTTGTCCAAATCTCGGTGAATCCTTGAGGATAGTCTCCAAACAATGCAAAGCTGTGAACTTCCTTGGCAGCTTCTGGTTTGTGTGCCTTGATCTCACGTTGATAGAGTGCAGCCAGATCCCAAAATGTGTGCTGGTTGATATCTTGTGATAGAGACCAAATGCGTGGATACGAGCCGATAAAGTTACCCATTTCATCATTGGGCACAGGCGGATCAAACGATGCACGTACGTTCATAGGTGTGTACGTTTCAACGGCTTCTTCATCAGGGTATATGTCTGCAAACGATAAAAGAGTAGCTGCCATGATCGCAGCATGTGGTGACAATCCATGTTCCTTGGCTGCTTTACACACTTTGCCCCACAATGGATCATCCACCTTGATGGTTCGCATGGTCGTCCTGTGCACTGCTGAATCTTGATCCTTTCCCACACGACGATCTCCTTGCCAACAATGCGCATTGGCGGGAGGTTTATCATGTTGTTGTTGCTGCTCATCCTTCAATTTGTTGACCTCATCAGGTGTAAGCCTTGGTCCATTACGCTCTTCACATGGTGGATTGATAGGTGCCTTGTTGCTCTTGATCATGTAGACTTCATCACCATCCTCGGTCATAGTCGGCTTTACGGTGTCAAGGAGTTGCACAAGCTCTTGCATGAATATCATCAGGCTCATGCCATCTGCCATGGTATGTTCACCCGCCACAGTGATGCTGCATTCATCAGGTCGTTCAGGGTGCGTGTCAATATGAAGACGCCATAACGGTAAACGGGTATTGTCAAAGTCAAAATCCTTGTCACATTGTTCAGCAATGCGATTCGCTTGTGCATCGGATTCCCAGAAGGCCATCTCATCAAAGGACACAATCGAAGCAAGGTCAAAGTCAGGGATGCAAGTATAACGAATGGTGGGCTTTTCATAATCGACAAGGGCCGTACTGAGAAGAGGGTGCTTGTCCACTATTTTCTGAACCGCTGCATGGAGACGAGGAAGATAAAACTGCTTGGCGTTGAGGGTGGTGGTGGTGGTCTGTGGGCGAGGTGTAGCATGACGCAAAACAGCTGTGAAAGAGACAACGCCATAGCAATTGATTAATTTAACACCTGCTTGAAATCTTTCAAATAAACCGAGGGGTCGTTGATCCATTGTCTATCGGGTAATAATGGAACAAAAAGAGAGAGCGTGAGGACCTGCTTTATTATAAGGCAATCGAATTGACAGCGATTAGCCGCCCCACACTCAATCTCAGGTACACACCTATTTTCAGCTACCACATCAATTGAAATAGCGATTCGATCACAAAGAGTATTAAGCATCATCATTGAATACCAACTCTTTCGCAATCAGATAGTTGTTGTAGTGGTGCGTACATGGCTATAGGATAAAAGGTGACATTCCTCTTAGCCACATCAAGATCAAAGTTATAGTTGAATGGCCGCGGAAGGATGCATCTCTTTATCTTTAACGATTATCATTTTTGGGCAGTAAATGAATATTTAGTAACAACAACGTGTATGCTGAGATGGTTTTATCAAAGGAGTCGAATAAAGGAGGTAGCTATATTATGGCGCTGCGTGTGAAAGAAAGACAAAAGAGAGTCGTTGCTTGCAGCAACTTGCATAACCATGGATTTTCTTTCTTCAGCCGCATGACGCATGTTTGCATTGCCATAACCCATATTTGGTCCAATATTGTTTGTTGCTTATTTGCTTGTGACCTCTTGCTATTTTTCCCATCCTTGCTTTCTTTCTTTTTCGCTTCCTTCTTTTCCCGCTCCCAATGACTTTGACCGCTACCACCACCAACCTCATGATTCACAGCACTACTGGAAATGCAAATAGAGCATACATTGGAGGTGCCATCAGCTTAACAGCTGGACTCGTTTTGGGCACCACACGTCTTCTTGGGTACGACAACGACGATAACTTTTATCGATAACGGATATCTAAAACTCACACACAAACATATCATATAGGTTCAATACGGCTCGTGTATTCACCAAACAAGTAGCAGCATCGGTTGCAGACTGGATGTGTAAGTACTACTACTACTCATCATCATCCCCTTGTTGATCATCCGTGTTCTCCCGTTATTAACCGGTCCGCGGTACATAATAGACATGGTATCCCATCACCGAACTCAATTTCCGCGGCTATTGGTAGACACAGCTGCTTCACACTCCAACCGACCACTGGAACATCTCAAATTGCTCAACAATGCACCCATTTCAGTCGTCTCATCACTCGCTGCAGCAAAGCGATCACAGCTGTTATTCGTGCATAGTGCATAATAATCTTCCGGGTGGCAAAGTGATAAAAACGATACGCATTCAACCGGGTCAGCTGCTGTTGGTAGAAAGAGGAGAAGATGGATGATAAAAGCTTCTCTCCATTCAATCCACCCCTGTGCCTGGCCCATCATTAATCTCGTTGGTCAAGTTACTTCCGAGCAAGGTGTAACTCCCCCCTGGGCCCCAATCTTTCATCCTACCCCCCTTCTTGGCAGGCATTATCATCATCGCATTTATTATTCTTATCATGTAACACTGCTGCTATCTCATCATGGTCATTGTCGTCGTGTAGTATACTGGTATCATCTATTATCTCTTACTCTATTGCTAATATGCCATTCTTTGGAATTAAAAAGTGCTTTTTCTTACATAAGGATGTTGATGGTTTTCAAGTTGTAAAGAGGACTAGGTTGGCTTGTCTATTTTTGTAGTTGCAGCAACGAAAACTTTATTCATGCATACATGTCGTTCACCTCACTCTAATTATACACATCGCGCGCTTGTGGACCCACCAACAACGACGATGGCCCATTGATTCATTATGCAGTGTGCGCACGCTCCTCCTGTTTTAACTTTGAATAACCTGTTAGTGATGATGATGTTGGCGTACCAATGGCAATCACTTGACTTGCATGTCTTGCATAATTTCCCTGCTTCCTCTCTCCACCTCCTCCGCAACGACACGTCATTTGAACATCCACCATGACGGATAACGATGCCGCCCTTGCAGCCGAACTTCAAGCTCAATTCGATCGCCAAGATGTAGGATTTGCTGTTGAGCCCATTACGACATGTCCACACGTTCCTACTCCCATTTCGACACACGTGTTTCTGGATCAGGCCTGTGGTGCTTGCCAGGAGCCTCACGAGAATTGGCAGTGTCTTACCTGCGATACGGTGCTTTGTTCACGCTATCGAAACGGTCATATGGTGGATCATTTTGAACAAGCCAAGGATCATGCTGTCTGTTTGAGCTATAGCGACTTGTCGATTTGGTGCTTCCAATGCGAAAGTTATATTGCCAACGAGGTCAGTATTAGCACTTCTCCTGACACATAAATGAATGATGAGACTCGTGTTCTAAAAACACGTGCAACTATAGAGATTGCAAGGTATCAAAGAAGTCGCTTATATTGCAAAGTTCGGAGAGGCGCCTCCTAATCAATCGACAATCAAGATAGTGGATGGTGCGAGTGGTAGTGGTAGTGGTAGTGGTGCTGGTAGTAGCTCTGCATAATGAAAAATAAAGGGTGGTGTTGCTATTAACAAATCTAAAGACCATCTACATTTGCTCCCCACCCACGCATTTCAATCTCATGATCCAAGTCAAGTTTTAGTTATTGGAAGAACATCATCATCGTCATGATGGGACATGCTTTATTTGAGCGTGATCTTTAGTAATTATCATTCAAGGCATCATTCAAGCGCACCACCTTGGCCATGGCAAATTGGATACCTGTCAAAAAGCTTTCCTTGATTTGCTTGGCAGGAATGACTTTGCCATACAACTCTTGATCGAACGTATTGACAGCCTCATCGACGACATAGCATTGGTAGCCGTTGGCATTGGCATCATATGCGGTGGCATTGACGCAGTTATGGATCATCATACCAACAACAACAACCGTATCGATACCCTTGGACTTGAGGTAAGCATCCAAATCGGTGCGAACAAAGGAGCTGGTTTCATGTTTTCGCACCACCTTTTCGGTAGGAAGGGGACGCACCAAGTCATGGATTTCAGCACCCTTGCTACCGTCCTTCATAATGGGAAGTACTTTGTAGGTCTCCTCTGTAGAAATGTGTTGTACAAACACCACTTCCTTGCTTTCTTGTCTAAACTTGGTAATCAACTGAGCCACGGCTTGGGCAGTTTCAACGGGATGATCCGTAGGGAGGTTTCCACCGGGAAAGTAGTCGTTTTGGACGTCGACAACAATAAGAGCTTGCTTCATCTTGAGAATAAAAGGATATGGGTTGTTGATGCCATGGTACTTTGGCTCCATATTTTTATACCTTTTGACCCATGGGCCATGGATGAATAATGGTTGCCTTAAAAGGTAGAAATTGGTAATCGAGTGCTGGCGGGATTTTCTATGAAATCTTGACATAATCATGTCACCACTGAGATCCACCAACATCAATCGGCGACGATACCTTGTCGCATACAACCAAAGTCTATCATTACTTAATAGGGCAATACACTTAATAATATACAGCATGTACCGGTGATTAATAGTGCTGTGCGCCACATGGCGGCAGGTTGGGTCATCTTGCGTGCTATGTTGTAAATGCCATTGTACTATTACTACTTAGCAGCCAGCATATCCAACGCCTAGGCAAAAGAAAATACATGTATCCCAATGTTGAAGCTTTTAGTAAATGCATTCCATATATACATAAAAGAAAGATTTGAAAAAGTGATCATTATCATTCCACCACCACTCCCCACCCTTTCTTCCTCATCAATCAGCATAAAAAAGCATTGAGTAGCTGAATCACAACATCCAACTACTATTACATGTACATGATTATGAGGCTTACATCCAACCAAGAAGAATGCCTTTGATGCTTAGGGTGTGTGTGTGTGCGTGCCTTAAGGATAGTTGAAATCCATCAAATCATGCATCAATGTGTGTTCGAGCCGAGAGGAGTTACCTCCGACAGGGTGCTGCTGCCAACTGAGTGGAATTGGATGACCATCAATTGCATCCACTCTACACTTGTCATCCAACCATTCCCTTTGCCTTTATATAATCGATTTTCGACCCACGCAGCATAGTGCAACAACCATGTCCTCGCCTCCCAGCACTCTACCAGAGTCTCCAACCTCTTCGACACACGATGAAAAGTGAGCGAATGCAGCATGCGAATTGACCATTTGAAACCAGTATACCAATGATCCGCTTTCCCCCCTCCTCCCTCCCAAATTAGACCCCAGCGTTCCAAAAAGCGATCCAAGAGTCTTGCTCGTGAACTGCAGTATCTAGTTGACAACAATGGCAAACGAGGTATTCTTTCAGCAATGGAGACGATAGCATGCGTCAGTAGTACTGATTCGTATATATGCTTTACTACAGCCAAACGCGATCTAGCTAAATGCCCGATATGCCAGCATCGTATTGAACCAACTCAGTGGGAGCAGCACTATCAACTTGAGCTGCAACGCCTCAACCAACTCGATTCGGATGCGTATGAGGATCCTTTGCATAAGGGGAAACGACGAGGCGCAGCTTTATTGGCACGACAACAAATGGAACGATCCAAAGGAAAGAAAAAGCAGCCAGCATCAGCCTACGATGAATTACTAGGCAAAGTACAAAGGAATCGTGAACATCGAAGAGAAGCTTTGGCACGGTTAGGTACGTACGAAAAACAGCGAGATCGGATGATGATGATGGATGGCTAATTCATGCATCGACTTTAGACCCCACTTATCAGGACACGGAGGAAGCTATCAGTCAAGCGATTATGGAACAAGAAGCAGGTGTTCAACGATGCTTTATTTGTAATGACACGCTCCATGGTGATTCAGAAGCTATCAATCTGCATATCGATCAATGTCTCGCATCCTTTGATTCATCACAACAACAACAACCTTCAAGTACGAGCAATTCAAGTGATCAAGGTGCATGGGATGAATATGAATGGGCTGGTCAAACTCGTGTTCGTGCAACTGCCATGATGGAAGGTGGCTATGGAGGTAAGATGAAATGACAATGAATGAACAACATGGATACCAATCACCCCCTTTTTCTAGGAGCTGGATTTGCTACTGCCAGTAAACGTGAAGAGGACGAAGATGAAGAAGACCTCGATGTAGAAGATGATGGAGATGATGAATATGGAGCCATTCAATATTCCGAACGAGACATTGTTTTCGATCCTCAAGATGAAGATGCATCTGCTCTGAGAGAAATGGTATCAGGTGCAAGTCCAAGTACTACGCCGCGAACACCGTAAGTGCAGGATTGAATAGAGTTTTGTGAACATGGACTCATCCTTTATCGATCGCATAGGGACAATGGACACCGTAGCGGGTATGAAGAAACGGTTTCAGATGAAGGCTGGCGCAGGACGACCAGTGAAGATGTACAAACGGGCCATTCGAGGCTGGTCATTGAGTCATTAAAATCTCGCATACAGCAATTGGTAAGTATGATGATGATGGATATTTTAGGGATTTGATATTCATGGGTTGGATTAGGAAATTACATCTCGGTCAGCGCCACGATGTCTAATTTGTCTAGAACCCTACAAGACACCGGTAACATCCATTGTTTGCTGGCATGTCCATTGTGAGCAATGTTGGTTACATACGCTTGGATCCAAGAAGCTTTGTCCTCAATGTCAAAAGATCACCACCCCATCTGACCTTCGCCGCATTTATCTTTAAATCATGCATCATCATCCTTTTTCATTCCCCCCACCCTCAACTTTCTTATCCCCCCACTCTAGTACTACTGTGTATATTCATTTCCCCATCCTTATTGTTTTCCTGTACGTAAATCCAATCAAATCCAAATCTTCATAATACCTGTAAAGTTCAAAGGGAATCGACGTGGACAAAGATTAAATGTTTACATGTGCATATTCAAATCAGTATATTGCATTCTTAGAGTTATAAAAGTAAAGGTGTGGGCGGGGGAAATGGGGGAAAAAGTGAGTTGATATACAAAAAGAACATAAGGAAATCATCGAGTCGTCAAGTTGCTTAGTTTTGCTTGTTGGTCTACACATACAACCGATGTAAGATGACTTGCACCCACCATAATACCGCTTTTTTCCCTCTTACCTGAGTACCGACGATGGAACCTAATCATGCCGGCGACATGCCCGGTTAGTAAAGAAAAAGAGTGGATTGAATAAATGGGGGAGGACACTTACCAATGATGGCGCCAAGAATGACCAGGATAGTAACAGCGATAATGATCTTCCACTTGAGGTCCTTCCACCACATTCGTTTACGCACTTGGTTGGCACCACGGCGAAAATGAGTTGCCGTTGATTGAAGATCCTCTTTTTGTATCGATGGGTTGGATATGATGAGTACAATACATCCTCCGCAACAGCAACACGCACACAGAGACACACACACACACACTACGTACCAGTCTTGCCACGCAAGTCGTCAAGACGTTCGCCACGTTGCATCACCTTGTCAATGTTGTCTTGCATGATGTTGACAACCTCATCCACTTGTGCCTGAACTCGGTTAGTTTTTCCGTCACCACCGGCACCACCAGCCGGGCGTTGGTTGTTGGGAATGTAGGGATCATAGGGCTCAGACCTAGTGTTTTATCAATGACAAAAGAGTCAATGGGGGTCAGCCTGGGCAAGATGGCATCGAGGGACGAGGAATGGAGCTTACATTGTGTTAAAGTGTGGGTATTTGTGGAAGGAAACAAGAGTAAAAAAACATTCTTATTGCCCGCTTTCCTCATCTGCATATGAACGAACACTGTGGCGGGTCGGAAAACTACTACATCACCACCACCTCTACCTCTACCATCCTTACACACACTTTTATCACACACACACATATATAGACATAATACTATCATCACTTTTGCTTTGCATGTCACCTTCCAATACATCTTATTTACTTGTTATCATTGGTCTTATGTATGTATATTGTTCATAAAAGAGAGTTCTAGAACCGGATATCAATAGATAATACGAGAACTTGAATAATTCGGGAAAAATAGCGGAGCACCATACTCTATTTTAACTACATGCTTCTTTTGCGATAAACATTATCCTCAAGGAATGTATCGAAATGCTGGATGGCGGTCATAGAGTTCAACGTCATACGTTGCATGATGATCTTGCTGCAGCTTATCCCGTCGCCGGTTTTCCCGCTGCAAAAGGAAACGGAGTATAGCGCTCATGATAAAGGCAAAGACAGTAAAAGCTAAGCATATCGCATGGCCAGGTCGATAAAAGGGTGCATCCTCGTTCCTATAAATCTATCCACCCCATCATTACTTTCTTTGTTTCTTTCATCTCTCCTTAACTTACATGGGATCCGAGAATACCAAAGCACTTGTAGTAGTAATAAAACAATCAATTTCATGCATGCTTTGTTGTGCTATTGAGTTACAAGTACCTGAGCTACGCCATTCATTAACCCCAAAGATACACCTCGTTTAGTGTGACCATGATTGTTGTTATTGATCCAGGATAGCATCTTTTTATCAATGAGTTATGTATGTATGTATGCAATGGATCAAGTATACTGTGTACGTACCACTGGGACTGCAGAGTACACGCCTGAGGCTACAAAGATAGCACCACAATATCGAAGCCCAAGATGCTCACCGACAAGCAAGAACACGTACCCAATGATAGTAATCATAAAACATAAGAGAGCAGGCAAACCACGTTGCTGGACATGATCCGAGTACCATGCTACAGCCTTTTTGAAAAACGTCATGAGTCTTACATACATCTATCATAAACCAAAGGAATTCACACATACAAAAAGGCAGCAGCATGCTACAATGTAAGGTGGTATGGTGAGCAGCTGTGCTTGAAGCGATTGTACGCCCATGTCTCTGATAATGGTTGGTAAAAATGTAGAGTACGATGAGATGCAAACCAAGACGCTGATATAGATTAACGTATAAAACGCATTCTGATAATCCTTAAACACGGCCACGAATTGCTTTTTGCTAAATGTCGCATCATCACTGGCAACTGGAACACGACGAATGGCCAACTCTTTTTCCTCGGGCGTCAACCACCATCGTGTGTTTGCAGTATCAGGGCTATAGGATGTATGTGTGTGAGAATTTTGATTGTTGTCAATGATAAGAACGCGTCTTTTTCTTACTAGTTTGGCAAAAACATCAAGCACAGGATACCAAGCAGAACCGTTGGCAAGCCTTCCACAAGAAAAAGCCATCGCCAAGAAGCCAAACCTTGTATACCATCCATATGCCCAATGATGACCCAAGCAAAGATGCCTCCAAATGCTCCTGCTAGGGTCGACGAGCCAAAGAAAATTGATATCTACATCATGATGTTGCGTTGATGAATGATTGTTTATGCCTAAAGGGTCTCTATATCATTACTCACTCTTCCTGCCATCTCATTACGCTGGTACCAGAAACTGAGAAGCAATGGGATCGAAGGTGCTACGCCAGCTTCCCAACATCCAAGGAAGAAACGAGCTATGTACAGCGCATGATCTATGTCAGGCTCATGTATACGCCTTCCCGCAAGCCATTTTCATACATACCAGCCAACAATCCTGAAAGATTAAACGTAGCAGCGATACTATGGCGTTCCATGTAAGTCGCCCCTTCCCTTTATAGTAGCATCAGCACCACCCTACTACCTTGAAGAGCTAATGCCCTGAATCCATGATGGGTATGTATGAGTACGTGTGGATTACTACTATCCTTTGTGAGTTATCTTACCCAGAAAATTGTGCAAGTTCCAATTACAATGGAAGGTGACCACCTATAAGGGTTAAGGTTATTGATGCTGTTGCATGGCAACCATTTTTTGAAGATACTTGCAGCTTTAGCGCAATATTGGCTGGGATCTGGAATAATACATAGCCTATACGACACACACGTTAACGTATGTACACAATGTCGAGTGCTTCAACTTACCAATATAGAAAATGGAAAGAGCATTATAAAAGTCATCGCCTTGCAGATTCAAGTCCTTTTCCAAACTACCAAGCCGAGCATTGCCGATGTTCCCCTGTGTCAATCAATAGGTACAAAATCAACATCCAAAGTCGAATGAGATGCATTGCTTTTCATCTCACTCTATCCAAAAAGGAGAATAGGTATAGCAATGACAACACGGGCATCAGCCTATCTTGTTAACCATGAGTCGTCGTTGTTGCTTTCTTTCTTTGTCGGAGGATAGGTATACGTACGTGCAATCAAGCTTTCGTAATAATCGTCGTTCAAGATTTGCATTATCGTCGTGTTTCGAGATCGATGCAGTATCGCTATTATGCAAGGCAAGATAGGTTGGTAGCTGTCTTTTTAAGGGAGTACCACTATTAACATCAATAAAGGACTGGACTTGCTCATTGGAAATGAGAGGTGCAGTAACCATGGGTGCTGTAAGAGGGATCAAATAGATGAAAGCAAGTAGTAAAGGGAAAAGGCGATAAAAAAAAGGGGTGGGCACTTTTATCGTTTGGTTGCTTTGTACGCCTTTATATGCATGTACCTGCAGCAGTAGTTTGGATGGAAGGAGATTCAAACCATCTTTCTCCATTTGCCACTCTATGCATATGACTGAGTATGCATAATAGCCTATCAGCTTTCGTTGTGGTCCATAGAGCGTTACATCACGTGTGACGCTCTTCTTCATTCCCACCTATTCCAAACCTTTGGGTTGTTGTTGATGATGATAATAGGATCATGTTGATAGCAAATGATATGTACATGATGGGCTATTGTACTTTATAAATATGGGTATACGTATACGAGGAAGGGGGACAAATCAAAGTAAACTCGCTCGCACATAATATGGATGATGACTACTGCTACTACTATTGCATCACAACAAAGTAGATCAACGACTACAAATAAACACATACACATGGCAACGGGTTACACAACAGCGTCTTTGATCTCCATTATGCAAGACGAGAAGACATGGCATGCATGGTATCGCGTGTATGTGTGGTCATGGCATGGTTGTTGTTTTTTACACACCCGCTACATCCAATTGATTGCAATATTGATGTTGAACAAAGCTGACTGATAGAAAACGGAGGAACATGGTTGTACCAGAAGAAACATTTCAAGGGTTGAATGAAAGATATCCAAATATCAAATGAAAGAAAAACAATGTTGATGATATGTGAGTGAGGGTGGTGGTGGTGGTGATAGTGAAGAATGTAGTAGTGCTTGTGTGTGTGTGTGTGTGTGTCAAGGTAATGGTGGTGATGTAATGGATATATAATATGGATGGATGAAAAATAAGCCTGGTTTGCGGGATATCACAAGAGCTCGCCATCTTCCGAAAGCTGCCTTTGCAAATCTTCTTGTCGTAAATTGTATGCTTCGGCAAGCAGCTGATGACAAGAGAAACGGATGGTTAGTTACCCGTTTGCCGGGAGGAAGTGGAGTTGAGGGAGGGATAATCGACTCACCCGCTGGATGTTCAGGTACGGTAATCGGAGCAACATTGTCCGTATCTCCGATTGTTCCAGATCTTCGAGGTTCTCCCGAGCATTTAGCAAGATGGCTGTGTTGTGAACGGGTGTCAATAAACAAAATGACGCATGGGCATAAATCCTGTGTTTCCTTACCAAGACAAACAAAAGGATGAAAGTCGACAAAGTCAATGATGGCAAAGTAAGCATCTAAGATAAAAAAACAAGGTTAGAGATCGGATGGGGGTAGGTTGCTCAAAGAAAAAAGATCTTTAGTACCCCATAACTGCACCAGATCTTCAAATTTCATCTCTCTGGAAAGTAAGTGTTGAAGCCACGACGTTGTCCATTCACTAAGATCCACCTCTTCTTCTTCAAAGTAATTGCATCTAAAGAAAAATGAATGATTTAAGCAAGGGGTGGGGGGGATCAATCGATCGATTCAAATGCCGTTACTAGTAACTTACAAGTCAGGTAGGGTGTGGCGAAACAGCGTCATGAACTTTGCCATGTTTTCCTTAATGTTGTGTGTGGTATAATGCTCCTCTAATAAAGGGTATTAGCTTGAACCAGCAAACATGAGCCCCACCATCACCAGTATGTCTTTTTTACCTAATGCCTGCATCAGCTTTTCGAAACAGTAATATGCATCCCATTCTTGGTCCAAAACATAAACAAAAGGAGCACAGAGAGAGATCAAGGCTGGATGGTATTCAGCATCGCGATTTGCACTGAGGTAAGCAAGGATAACGTTTTCAAAGCGATCCATGTGTTGCCTTCCATCCAATAAAGGGACCCTGCGTTGGTAACGAGCGACTTCACCACGTATACGCTTGGCTATTTCGGGATCTTGCTTATCAAGTTGCTCATAATCTTCTTTCCTAGCCTTGCTATTGGAGAGTTCCTTGGCTTGATGATGTGGGTGTGAGTGTGTCTCTTTGTTTGTATCTTGGGGTATAGAAGGAGGGAGAGAGAGAGAGAGAGAGAGAGGGAGAGAGCTACTCACAACGGTCGGCTTGTTGAACACCCAACAGATATTTCCAAACCTCCTGTTAGAAAGTGTGAGTGAGTGAGTGTGTATGACGAATGATGAAGTAAAACATACCGCACGGAGCTCATTGGGAATGCCGTGCCGTGCAAGTAACCGAAGACGGTCAAGGTCGACGTAGACTTCAGATTGTAGAATCTCGAGATAGTCGTTGAGATTGGCAAGCGCTTCGTTCTGAGAATTTGCCATACGAGAGAGACGATCGTGTTGTTCTTTCTCCACTTGAGTTGCCAAAGGTGAAAGTTGTAGCATAGCAATAAGACACTTCGGGTGTGAATAAAGAGAAAGGAAAGAAAAGAAGAAAAAGGGAAGGTTATTAAGGAAAAGTGCCAAAGAAAGAGAGAGCGTAGATGATGTGCCTCGCGACGGGCCGTTTCCCCTCCCACCACGACTCCCCTCACCACCCATGTTGTGTGTCAGTCAGTCAATGAATGGTGGTGCGTGTCTTGGGTGGGGCAACACACACACACACACACACATTCAATATCCTCCCACTAGTAAGAAAATCTCAGCCGATATGCTTTTTTTTCTTTTGTGTCGCATCTACTTTAAAAAAATCGTACATCTTGTTCTTCCATGATTGATACTTAGAGTAACAACAACGTGGGAAACAACTTGTATTGCCTGGATACGTTGCATATATTGATGGATCGCTCACTACAGTAAAAAATGGCTGTGCGTCCTCTCTTTTTTCATCTATCTCTTGAAAATAAATGTGCCATCTGCTGATCTTTTTCTCATCGCATGACGAGATCTACAGAGTTTTTTGTACTATTCTCCCATCCTCGGTTGCTGCTCATCATCATCTGTTGTTGAAGCTGATTGAGCTGACACCATCACCATTCTTGTGTGGCATGAGACACTAATGGTGTGTTGATATGCACAGCATCAGATGTTATCAGCATATGACAGCCTTAAAGATCTATGGTGTTTGATAATGTCATCGGGCAACTTTGAACCACACCAAGAGTGTTTTATGTCTCACAAAGTCTGATTCGTTTTCATGCACAATCTCCTCCCACACACCGCCCAGGGTTAATTTGAAACCAGTTACTGGGATGTTGAAGAATAGCACAAATAGGTATTCCCATCATGTCACAGGATAAAGTAGTGCACAAACATACATAAATACGTCTTGCGTGTGTGGTGTATAATGAAAGACAAGCATTTCACTAATGCATTGGTCGCCTAAAAGTCATGCTACATCTGGCGTGTGATTGGATGCATCAACCAGAGGCCAAGTGCGGTTTCAAAGGCAGCAGGCATGCTAAGCAAAGCGCAACATAGAGAGAGAATATGACGAGAACGGTCTTTCTTGTTCTTTTTTTTGCATGTTGCGTTCCATCTCGTTGTCCCTCAACTAATCTCGCAGCAGCACGGCTTTATTTTTCTCAACGTTGTCTTGCGAGAAAACCCAAAAACCCCCACCAAAGTAGCCTATTTTCCTTTCTGAAACAGATCGTACACCATGGAAGAACCACAGCATCAACCCAGCACACATGGCACAGCAACCGATACCACTTTGACAGAATCCCTTCCAATGACCAAACCAGAAACTACTTGCAACAGTGATTCGCCGCTATCTTCAGGAGTATCAAGCTCGTCTAGTGCACAAGAGGAAACGACGTTGCCATCGGCTGGACCGTGTATCGTCGATAGTCAGCCTTCTTCTCCTGCTGCTCCTCCTCCTGCTGCTGCTGCTGCTGATAATTCAAACGAGCAAGATGCCATTCCAAAACCATCCAACGCTGAGACTTTGGAGCATGATGATTGTCCCTTGGATACGGATACTTGTTTGCCCTTGGATACAGATGAGCAACAATCACACACTGAGGATGAGCAACAACGTGAGGACGACGATTCAAGGTTGGATCAAGATCATCAAGTAACGCATGATGCATCATCATCGTCATCGTCATCTTCGTCTTCTTCACCACGTCAAGACCATCAAATCACTGATTCGGCAACCCATATGGAGACACCATTACATGAGGATGAGGATCATGCACAAGAGACACCTATACATTGCATCGAGGAAGATGCGACTACTACCCCTGATCAACAATCACTCAAAGAGGAAGAGCACAGCGGTAATACACAAGAGGAAAGTGGAAATGAGTCAGTGGATCAACAACATGAGCAACCAAGCACACCACGTGAACCCACGATTTCACAAGAAAATGAGATGGTGGATCAGCAGCATGATGAGATATCACAACAACTACAACAATATGACCCTGTTGCTACAACCCATCTTCAAGACGAGGAGGAGGAACAAGAGCAAATGACAACGACGACGACGACGATGGATACACATGGTCCACAAACTAGCAGCAGCAGCAATGATAATAATGGATCGGGTCCAACGCCGCCACCTACTATTGCTGATACTACTCCACAACCTATTATTCACCCACCCACGCCATCACCACCACCAGCAGCACCACCCTCATCATCATCACCTGAACAACTCTATCAAGATGGTCCATTATCGATGCAACACCAAGAACCCGATTTATCATTGACATTAGATACCCGTTCTCGACATTTGGACAATAACCAGGATTGCGTGACCCATGATGATGAATCGGAGCATACAGTACTTGACACCCATCGACGTGTATGGGAAGCGGATCGCCATGCATCTGAATGTCGTCGTTGTAACAGAAGATTTAATTTCCTTGTGCGGAGACATCATTGCAGGTAGGTTGTTGCCATGCCAACAAGGAGGGGGAGAGTGATGTGGTGTGGTACTTATGGCCACTTTTTTTTTGGGCAGGCGATGTGGTCTCGTGGTATGTGATCGATGCAGTAGTCACCGTATTCGTCTTCCTCCAAATGAAATCATTCAAGACCCTGCTGTCGACCCTTCCCATTATCCATTGATTGCTATGCATCCACAACGTGTATGTGATGCTTGTGTTCGCTTACCCATCAAAGAAGTGCCTTCCTCTTCTTCCTCCAATACCAGACGACGAGCAACAGCACCTGTCACCATGAGACGATCAGGAAGTTCACAAAGCCTCATGTCAGAATGCCCTGTATGTGGCCATGATCTTCTTGGTATGGCAAAAAAGGATCAAGAGAACCATTTACAAATGTGCTTGAATGCTGGCAGCCCACCAGTACGTCCACCACGTTACTTAGGTAAGAGAGAATGGTCGTTGATGAGGATCAAGGCATTGATCAATTTCCCTTGATATGTAGTATATGAATTGTCATCCGATTCACCCGAAATCAGCTATGAATGCCCCATTTGCTTTGAAGAGTTTAAAGCAGGTAATGATATTACTACAAGGCGATGTGCTATGAAACAACATCTCATCTTTGTTCTCTATCAATAGGCGAAAAGATTGCTAGAATGATTTGCTTATGCTCATACCATCGTCATTGTCTTGCTGAGTGGTTAGAACGAGGCAAAGGGTGTCCTGTACATTATGACCCTGCGCTTTGATTCTTTTTGCTTTTTTCCTTTCTCTCTCTCTCTCTCTCTCTCCAATGATACCATTTTCCCTTTTCTCTCTTCCATGACAACATCCTTTGTAATATCAAAATAAATCCATGGTGGATGTCTCTTTCTCTCTCATCATCATCATCACATTTAGTTTAGTAACCATGCTCATGCATGCGGCAGGAATTGAACAGACCAAAATGATTGGTGGGCTTTGCAGTCAAAGCTCCTCCTCATCCGACTCGAGAAAATTTATTTTATCTTTGTTCTCCAATGGGTAAAAAGCCATTTATCGATCGCAAGCAAGCCAAGCACTACCACGTTGTCCACCGATCGCAACGCGATCCACTGATCCACGATGCCGATGCTTCCGATCGAGTGCTCAAAGAGGTTATTCCTCCCAACATGTTGAAGGTTAGGATCCAATCAACCCACCCTCTATATCAGCATTCACTTATACAAGTCAAACGATTAGCACAAGACACAAGAAGAGATAGACGCTGTCAAGTATAAGCCTGTGCGACTCAACCAAGATGAGATTGATAGGTAGGATGGGTTGTTGTTGTCATACGAGCAATGATATTGATGTTGAGGATCATAGGCGTGTGAGTCAGGCCACAGCCCAGGGCATTTACTTTGATGATGTGGGTGATTACGATTATACGCAACATTTGAGAACGATTGGTGATTCGACCGAAGCCGTCTTTTTGGAAGCGCCTCAACGTGAAGAAAAGCCCAAAAAGTCTTCTGGTGGTGACTTGATGTTCAAGGAAGATCAAAAAGAACGACAAGTGATTGAACTACCAGCCGATGCTATGCCATCCAACATTGAACGTGATATCGGTGCCATGGCCAATGTTACTGGTTTGGAAGGAGGTTTACAACCCGATATGGATCCTCGTCTTCGTGAGGTGTTGGAAGCATTGGAAGATGATGAATATGCCGATGGTCAAGTGGATGAGGACTTTTTCGACGAATTGAATGCAGAGGGTGATCCTTACATCCCTGAGGAAGAAGACTATGAAGAATACGAAGAGGAAATGGAAGATGGTAGTTACAACTGGGAAGCTGCGTTTAGAAAGTAAGTTGTTCAAAGGGGGGAGGGCTTTTGTTGTACAAAGGGGGTTGTGTGTGTGATATATGCAATGGATGACTGATGTATACGTGCATATAGTTTCCAACGAGGCAAACAAAGAGGTGGTTCATCAGACTATTCTGACGATGACGACGACGATCTTCTTGAACGACAAACCAAACGTACAGGCTTCTCGGTGTCATCTTCTGTCATGCATCGTAATGCTCAGCTGACTTTATTGGATGATCGATTCGAAAAGGTAATTTATCGTTTTGATCTCATGAACACGTCAAATGACCCTTTTATTCTATTTCTAGATCGAAGAAGAATACTTTAAGGAAGATGATGACGAGGAGGAGGATGAAGGCAATGGATTGGAAAACTTGGAGGATCGTGCCGACTTTGACAGTATTTTGGATGACTTTTTGGACAAGTATGAAATCGTTGGACGCAAAATGAAGCCGAAATTGGAGGGCGATACAAGTGGCGAGAAATTGGATACCCTGCGTCAGTCTCTTGGTGCCATTCGATTGTCAAATGAGGATGTCGAGGATAAACCAAAGAGCCGCAAAGAGGAAGTGGATCGTGTCGACATTTGGGAGCGGCCCGTAAAACAGCGGGAAACGTGGGATTGTCAAACGGTGCTGTCGACTTACTCTAATCTCGAGAATCATCCAGCCATGATTTCCGACCGAGGAAAACCCAAAAAGAAGATTGTCATCAACCCCAAAACTGGCATGCCATCCTTAGTTGAACAAGAACCCAAGAAACCCAAACACCAACCCATTCAAGAAGAAGAAGCACATGATGATGAAGAGGACAATGAAGAGGATGAGGTGGAAGAGGAAGAGGAAATTGAACCTGTGAATTTGGGTGTTGCAAGATCAAAGAAGGAATCCAAAGATGAAAAGAAAGCTCGCAAAGCTGCGGTCAAGGAAGCTAAAAAGGTAAATAAGAAAAGGCATGACATACATCCATGTGTACTTATATGCCATGAATAGAACCGACGAGAGACCAAAAAATCAACCAAGGAAGCCTTCAAGCAAGAGGAAACTCGACAACGGAAAACGTTGCAGCAACAACGCAAGGCCAAAGGTGTTACCCATATTGCATAATGTTGATAGAAAATGTGTAAATAATATTATCTTTTGTTTTTCCATCATGTCGCGTGTCATCAATGTAAGGCACACAAAAAAGTGTTGTTGTGGGTGTCGGGTCCCATGTCAATGGCCGATAATGTGGATAATGGATATGCCTTGTTGAATACCAACTACTACTCAGCATCAGCAGCAGCAGCAACAAACAATGACATCGTCAGTATGGAAAAACACTGCGCCATAGTAACCAATGTGTGCATAGCAATTGACGTAGTGTTGCCGCATGCAGGTATATATAAGATACCTTTTATATGACGGGTGAATGATGGGGGTTGATTCGGTGCATCATTTTGCATCGTATGACCCGAAAAAGTTACAAAGCGGCGCTGTGGCCGAACCCCGTCTCGTTTTTCATTTATTTATCATCACACATATTGCGTGCGGAGCAAGATGAGAGGTCAAGAAGCTCTTATCGGAGCGGTTAAATTGTGGCCGGTGGTTGCGCGACGAACAGACTGAGTGAGCGAAAAAGTGACAAGATTTATTTTACGCGCTTTCAACTCAAGACAGGGGTGGGTTTCAATCATGCAATGTCGGGCATAAGGGGAGATCTGGGTAAACAAGGCCCTTGCAGAATACCTACAAAAGTGTGTGTTGGGTTGTTGTAGGTGTGGATGAGATGACATTGCATGTGGTGGTTTGGTGATGAAAACAACATTACTCACATGCAAGCACGCACGCATCTATAATCCATGCCCGGATAAACGACTCGGGCCGTGGGAGCAAGGTAACACAGAAAATTTTTGCAACAGCGTGCAAACGTTTTGCCTTGCCGTCTTTGGAGTTCCGCATATATAAAACCGGCCACCCGGGATGCAACATCTTGTTTCGCCCATTCTTGTTTTCTTTTTCTACTTTCTAAATCCCTTTACTTTTATCACAATCCCATTACTTTTTAATAATTCAATTATACGAACATGTCTATCGCCACACCATCAATGCTTCGGCAATGGACATGGACACACATTGGCTATGCTGTCATGGGTGTCTTGCTCACGTTTGATCTCATCATCATTCAAGAACCACCACTCATTGTACGTCTTGCATTGGGCATTCTCCTCGTTTCTTCGACAATGATACCCTACATTCGACGCTTCACCATCCCAGCCATGCCAATCTTTACTTGGCTCATCACATTCTACGCCTCTCGCTTCATCCCACAGGATTATCGCCCACACCATATCTTTGTCAACATCCTTCCCAGCCTCGAACGTATCTTGTATGGTGCCAACCTTTCAGAAATCATTTCAAAGAATCAACACCCCGTGTTTGATGTACTTGCTTGGTTACCCTATGGTGTTATCCACTTTTCATTGCCATTCTTTTTCGCCGCAGTACTTTTCGTGTTTGGTCCTCCAAAGTCATTGCCTGTGTATGGCCAAGCCTTTGGTTACATGAACCTTGCAGGTGTGCTGACTCAATTGTGTTTCCCCAATGCTTCGCCTTGTAAGTTGTTGTTGTTGATGATGCTGCTAAAACGGCAAGAAGGGATTTGTCTAATTGTGATACAATAATAGGGTATGAAATGAGTTATGGCTCCGCACCTGCCGATTACTCAGTTCCCGGTGAAGCTGGTGGTCTTGCACGTATCGACAAGATCCTTGGTTTGAACCTGTATGGTTCTTCCTTTGGAGCATCTCCCTTGGTATTTGGCGCGTTCCCATCCTTACATTCAGGATCAGCTACCATTGAAATGTGTTTCCTCGTATACCTGTTTCCACGTGCATGGCCTATCGCTATTGCTTACACCATGTGGATGTGGTGGGCAACCATGTACTTGACACATCACTACTTGATTGATTTAGTGGGTGGTTCCATCTATGCATTTTCGGCCTTTTTCGTTGCACGTCGGCACTTGCCGCCATTACGGGCAGAGTGCCGTACTCGTTTACAGTATCTCGGCATCCAAAAGATCAGTGTGCGCGATTTCATTCGGAGCATCGAGTTTCGACTCAACTATGATCATATCTTTTCCAAGCCATTACAGGTGGTGGCCAATGATGCCACAATGGAGGAATGTGAGGAAGACGTGTTTGTACTCAAGGAGCCTATGGCCTTGCGTTTGAGACGTTTTGATTCTGGTTCGGATGAAGAAGAAAATGTTGGTCTTTCATATTCTGGCAGCTCAACACCTGCGGAGCCATCTTCTCCTACCACTCCTCGTTCACCCTTGTCTTTGCCATCATCATCACAATTCCCGCTTCAATCCAAAGCCTAGAGGTATACATATGCATTTATTACCTTCCCCCTTTCAACTTCTCCTACTACGCACAAAGAACCCTACTTTTACTATTAATCCTATTACATCCTCACCCTTCTTGTTGTAAATTCCCCCTCGCGTTCTCACACACACACAATGTTTTACTAGTCTGCATTTTTCTCTCGTACACCTTACCTTATACACTAATGCAAGTCATCTAATAATAATTACAACCCATGCATTATCTACTGCATGAATCATGTACTCTTCTACACACACACATAACAAAATGATGCCTATGTTAAACATCACGATGCGGCACGAGCGCCGTGTCGTGACCTCATTTCATGGTGACACATGGTGTCCCGCGCTGTTTTGGGTTATCAACCGAGGTCGTGCATGCACACATGAGTGGGTTTTGACTTTTTGAACACTCACGAGACACACACATCCACAGCAAGAAACAAATAAAGACACATACATTGCATTGAAATGTGTGTGGAACTTTCTCTCAATCACCGACGCTCTCATGTGCTCCCCACGCACACACACACACTCCTTCTCTCAACACTTTGATACATGGAACACAAAAGCACATGCAACAAGGTTGTCAATTTACCATTACATCCACAATTCCACATTCTTGTTTTGGGCTTAGGTGAAAAGGTTATATATTTCTGTAAAAGTCAATGTTGTTTCACAGTCATAACAAGCCCCATTTGCTGAAGGAGAAATGAGGAAGGCGCTCACAATGTATATTCTGGATCTCATAATCTTCATCTTTTGCTCCACCACGGGCTCTCCTCCTTTGGGGTCACCTGTTACACATGATGACGATATCGTCGCCGGACATAGACTCTCTTTCTTTGCTGCTTCACGGTCACTCTAGGGTGATCTGGTCCCCCTATTTTATGATGGGATTGCGATTGCTTCTATTCATGGATTACATAAAAGAACCAATGATGATGATAATGAAGATTGTGGCTCATTGTGCGTGTGAAAGGATGTTTGCCACAGTGCCAAAGCGATACATAATTTCTGTTTATGTGTTTATCTGCGAGTCCATCCGTGTTGAGAAAGGCTGGACTCTCTTGTTCGCATCACGTACACAAGCATGTTATTGTTCGGTGCTACGGTAAAAAGTCATATGACTGTAAACTGACATTGACATTTCCCAGCAGGTAATAAGAATAGATACATACGTACACACACCTACCAGCATAAACGACAATGCTCAGCATCATACATTGTATCCAAGGGTACATACAAGAATAGAAAAGACGAGTGTATTTATATCTTTATTATACCGATGGATATTCATTCCAACACTTGCTGCTGTAATAATACATTTTGGCTATTCACAATGAAAGTGGGGGAGGCGGGATCACCTGCTTCGGCTACTGCTTGGTCCATAATTCTTCTTTCCCCAATCGAATGGGATGTATCGGTACTTGATCATATGCTTGATTTGCCTTCGCATGGTGATGGCGAAAAGAATGCAAAAGTACACCAAAAGAATGGGCCAAAAGACTGGGATATCAAAGATGCTAAAGAAGCTGCATACAATGGCAATCACGGTAGCCTTGGTAGCAGAGTACCTGAACAATGAAAATGTAAGCAACCAACCCTTGATCTATGAACCTCCCCCCCTCTTTAGTCCATACCAAAACTTGAACTCGGGAAGACGTCGGATAAAAGGCTTAAACTCCTCATCCGCCTTGGTGGGCAATGCAGGGCCTTCTTCCATTTCATTTTCTTGTGTATCCAATTCGATCGATGGGTCAAACTTGGGTGTCAAGAAAGCGAGGAACAGATTCAACAAGTAGATGCCTAAAGATCCATCATCCCGTATTAGTCTTTTCAGGGATCCAGGGCCAAAAAGTCGATGGCTTCACTTCTTCTTACCCAACGCATAACTAACAATATTGGTTTAGTGCTATTGAACCCTTTTTATTCCCTTCCTTTCTTATCCCTTATACTTACGTGACAATATACCAGCCTTGTGCATACAAAATACGCGCCAAAAAGAGAAGTAACAATACACCAGTGCCAATCCAACGATATTGTACGAAAGGAGTAGTGTCATCTAGTATTCGTTGCCATCGCTTTTTGTACATTGGGGTGAGTGAGGAGGTTGACCTGGATACCACATTCTACCATTGCGTACTCTTTCCAATGCTGCCTTCTTCTCCATAAAGCTGTTGGGAGCACCATCAGTGGATTCGTCGTTCATGTTGAGTCGGAAGAAAAACGGGTAAGCGAGCAAGCAAGGTCCACCAACCACCACCGAACTTCCACGTAGCTGATACTGAATTATTGGTTGGTGGGATGATGAGTTGCTTTTGCACCCGCCCAACAAAGTCTGGTGACGTAGAATCTTTTAACAATGACCACACTTAAAAGACACTCACTCCCCGTGATAATTATCATTGTTTAACAAATAAATTGGGAATTTACATCAAGAGGATGCGAGGAACTAAGCTGTGGACGCTGTGCGTATCGATCACGCAAAATATCACGCACATTGTTCAATAGCTGGTTATAGGTTTGGTTGGGATTCTCCCGCAACGTTGCTATGGAGAGAGATACATGTTAAGAAGGGTCATTGTTTTATACCATCTTCCCTTTTACTTACTCGTAAATGCATAGCTCATGGCACCCGTAGCCTTGCCAGCTTCTTGAGCATCAGCTGAAGTTTGGTCATCTTTACAACTATAGAGCCCCGTTATCAGTTTTCCATCATCCCTCACCCAAGCAATCAACCAACATGGATGATAGTACTTACCCGCTAAACATGATAACATCAGCCAAGGAGCTATTGGTTTGTCTGTTTTCTTCCTGAGTATCGCGTGCCTTCAACAAACTTTGACCCAATCCAATCAACGAAGTCAGGGCAGCTTCACGATCACCCGTAGCATACGCCAATCCCACTTCAAGAAGTCCTTTGCCAGCATGCTTAAACATGTTTTGCTCCTTAAGTGTACCCTTGGTCGAATAAGTGTAGGGAAGATCCAACACGGTGCCTGAGTGACAACTGTCAAAGATTGCGGTCAACCTGCTACCTTCGGGAAGGGGCTTGACAAGCAAATCATGCATTTCCTAAGTTTGGAATACCCGAAAACAGTAATCAGCATCCTTGTTTCTTGATCACCACCCAACTTACATCGTCTCTAATTTGGCCTGTGGTATCGTCATAGTTCTCATGGTCGACCGGGAAAATAGTTTCATCATAGCCATCATCCTCATCACCATCATCATCGGCAAGCTATACATAATACCCAATGTCATTATTATTGTTGCTGTGTTACATTGACCCACTTACATATCCACCATGTCCACTGTAATGGAAGAAGAATCTAGAAACGCATCATGTGTAAGGCCTCTTCCTCCTTCTTTCAACGCTCACACCAACCACTTTACACTTACGAGTCATCCTCTTGAGCATCGCTCACCAACCATTTCATGGCAGCAATGATGTTGGCACGCGTTGGAATGAAGCGGGCTTCTTCTTGATCATCAGTGAGAATAACCATATCTTGTTCCTGAAAACCCCAAAGCGTGGTCAAAAAGTTCTTGATATTGTGCACATCATTGATACACCCTTCATAACCCCTTTGATTAGCTCTCTCATCATTCAACCAATCCAGGCTTTTCCTTACCATCGAGTTGATTAGGTGTATTAAAGTAGTTGATACCAATCAACAAGGCTCGCTTACGGCCACTGCCTATATACAATGATAGATGATTGAGAAACTCCATGTTTCACGACCATCACCGTGTCCCATTTGTTTCTTACAGTGAGAGAGCTTGAAATCGACTTTTTTGTTTTCATACTTGGGATTGACCTTGAGGAAGAGTTGACCATCGTCTTCTTGATCCTTGAGCGTATTATCATCCTCATCATCACCAGCTCCCACCATGCCGCCTAAAATACCATGCTTTGGGATTAGCAATCGGATGTTTGCGTGTGTAACCTATGGATACCGATAATCGCGTACCAGATGACTCGGGTGCTCCATAGCTAGAGTACTATAGCAGGGTGACGTGAGCAACAACGTTTACTTTGGGATGACAATGGTAGGTAACTTACACTGTAACTGCTGGTGGTGGTAGTAGTCGTGGTGCCAGGGTATGGGGGAGGGTGCTCGAAGCTGTTGCTGGTATATTCTTCAGTGTGTTGGTATGAGGATTGAGAGTATCCTTGAAAATTGAAGCCTTCAGACATGATGGCAGTGAATGAAAAAGAAAAAAGAGAAAAAAAGAGAGAGAGGAAAACCTGACACGCCCCCCTCCCTCGTAAGCTTTAATGTAAAAAAGAGTGCGGTGTGTATTGTGCGACTCACCAAACGCAATCATAACGTCCGAAAAGGGCTCCTCGATTTGTTACACAGACTGCCATCGTGCAGATGCTACTTTATCCTTTTTGTAGCCGCTCATCCTTGTCAACTGAGAAGAAAAGAAAGTCTGTGCGCAACTATAACTTTTATTTCTTGTTCATGCAAAGGGGCTAATTCATGTAGGAGCAATCGTGATAAAGCAAGGTAGTTGTTGTCGGTGGTTGATGTGGTCAGCAAATCCAACTAGATAAAGAATTCCTCTTCTTCATCATCTTCATCGTCAAATTCGTCATCGTCATAAGGACCATGCACACCGATCATATCAAGGAACAGATCAAGGCTCAATCTCGATTCGTGATGTGGCTGTTGCTTCTCACCAAACATTTCATTCTCGTCGAAAAGGGGCTTGGTATTGCAGTGGCCACAAAAGCCGGGATCGGAAAGTGGCTAAAAAAGGAATGGCGGCATGAGAAGATGTAATGCACCATTTGCATAAACAATGCACTTACGTGGATGTGGTCATTGGTCGTGTCATCCACAAGAGCTCGTTCATGGACAATACCAGCATCAGAGGAGGATGACGAGGAAGCTGTTGTAGGACGATAGCTATCATTGCCACCGTGAGATACACGTTCAAAGGGCACTGTGGAAGTGTCTTGTTGTTGATTGAGAATGCTGACTAGCTGATCTTGTTTTGATGGTGAAAGAACCAACTTGCGAGGGAATTGGACGTCAAACAGGATAATCAAGTCGCCCTTGCGTGACGAGTCATATGCGATGGGCATTCCTTCACCTCGAATGTACTTTTTTGATGATGGATCAATAACATTGCCAGCGGGATTGGATACTTTGATCTTGCGTCCATCCAAATGCGTCAACAAGACCTTGTCGAATCCAAGCAGTGCTTCACTCAATGTAATTGGAACGCAGGTGATAAGATCGCGTTGGTTGTGGTGCAGCTTGAAATCACGATGTCCAATCAAGTTGATACCCACAATGACATGGCTCATTTGACGACGTGGTCGTGGACCATGCTGGAAAGAAATAAAGAGATGTATGTTAGTTTACATTGTGCTGATAGGACCATCCACCACATGTACGTACCGTTTCATGACCTTTGTTGGTGAGACAAATCTTGCCAGTGCGTGGTCCTCCCTTTGGGATAATGATAGTAGCCGATTCCTTGGATTCGGTATAGCGTAATCCATTGCAAACGGTGCATGACTTTCTGACCTTGATCTTGCCACTTCCACGACATCGCTCGCATGCAACATAGCGGTTCTTTTTCTTGCGGTTTCTTTTCACCTTGCCTTGACCACTGCAGGTTAGACACTTGTCATCCTGAAAAGTAAACCGTGATCTTTAAAAATGGTGTATGTGTGAGATAGTTTATCAATGCCTATGATGATGCTGTAAATAAAATAGCGTACTCACCCTTGGCAATCTCTGCATACGATCATGCGTCGATAGTCGACTTGCTTCTCGGCGCCATTGTAAAGCTCGTTGAGTGTCACCGCAACGATAGTACGCACATTCAATCCCAAGTCGGCTTCACGAATGTTTTCTTGAAAAGATAGTGTGTGAGTACGTCATCGTGTTAAATAAGGATGCAAAACCATTTACCTTTCAAACGCTTGGCATCCATTCTGCTACGTATCTCCTCTGCGAAGGCTGTGGTCACTTGCTCAAAGACGTCGGTTTGATCAGCACGATAAAAGGTGTCCTCTTCTTTTTCATCCTTGTACGCCTTCAAGCGGTCTTTGTCGGATAAGATGTTGTATGCTGTGGCTACTTCAATGAACTATAATGGAGCACACGGTCATTCACGTACATCCTTGTGTATATGGAACAAGTGACATCTACCTTGTCGCCACCTTCTGGATTTCGGTCAGGATGATACTTTGCGGCCTATAGAATAGCTGTGTCAATCATGTAAACCTCAAACGGTCAATGCTGTTCACTACTTGCCTTTTCCATGTATGCCTAAAAGGGGAGGAAGGAAACGCAAAAAGCAGTGAGCCAATATAGTACTTTGAATAGAAAAAAGACGCACCTGTCTGATCTCCATTTGAGTGGCATTTTCAGAGACGCCAAGTATCTTGTAAAGGTTGGCAGCTGAAGGCATAGTAAAAAGTGGGGGGAGAAATGAAAGGAAGAGATGTGAAAAAAGAGTTTGAGCTCAACCATGAAGGGATATCAATGGGACAGCTGCCACTTACTGTTTACACAGGTGATTGGGAATCCCGCATGAAACCATAGATCACTGATTGAATAATGCACACGCAATAGCAAGTCGAAGGTTGACATCATTGATAACACCACCATTAGCTGTAGGCAGATGGGAACCTTTTGGTAGGAAGCATTCCTTTGGCTCTTGTTCCTAATATTAAAAGGTAAGTTTAACAGCCATTAATGATACCGAGAAGGTTATCTTGTGCAGGGTTGGTCGATTGTCCTTTGTTTGTGCCTCCATTCTTCATTGTGTCAGGCATTGGATCACGTGAGCGATAGGACAAGGAAAAGGATCTGCATGAACAATGAGAAATTGCCTCCTTCTTTACTCCAGCCAGCATTTACCACTTTTTTGTGACACATCGTTGGACGTCCATTCGTCGACAGCTTTCCTCGATTGCCAGAAGCCAAAGGCTAGAATGTTCATTGCGGCCACAGCATGACGTAGTTTACGCCCCTCCGATGCAAGCTGCTACCCACCATGGCAAGTCGCGAAGGAGTAATGGTTCCCCAGCTATACAGCCTTGACAAGTGAAATCGCCGCAAGAACAAAGGCAACATGACCAAGCTATTTGTGCTCAAGCAAAATGAGGGATGATATGATCAACCAGCAACAAGAAAAGGAACGCCGTCAAGCATTGTTTTGTCAGCCTTGGGCATCATTCAATGTGTGCACGCCCCCATGTAAGTAGACATATTGTTCCTCGCTTATACATTACGTTGGAGAATGGTGATATTAATGCTAGAGATATTAGAGCCATTCTATCAGTGCAAAAGTGCTAGCAATCAATCCCTGGTCGTGGGTGATTGGAGACTTGTCAACATACACAGTGATGCTGATGATCCGTTGGGAGGACTTATCGAGGAACTCAAGAACATGCCCCGGTTATCATTCATCTCGTGCATAAGGAGGGTCAAAGGCTGCATCTAAGGTAACGAGCAATTTGGGTAACGTGTCCTGTTTCTTCAAGGCGAAGATGTTAACGATACCCTTGAGCTTTCAAGAAGTCTCTAGCGGATGCATGGGTCCAGGTACAAGATTTGGATATAGAATTATATCGATAGCCATCGTTTTACGAACACAAACATTGAACCAATACATGTGATGATTATACCCTATATCGTGTATGTGCAGAGATCATTATTGTATACCCTGAATAATCACCCCATAGTAATAGCGAGACACCCGTTAATAAAGCAATACAAACGATTCCAGTTAATTTCGAAACCAATAATGAGTGAAGGATACACATGGATCGAATCATAAGTCGCCTTTCCCTAGATCGCTAAAGCTTCATCCTCCTTGTGGACCTCATTTCTGCTTGAACCAGTGATCGATAATATTATTAGGACGAAGATGAATGGATGAATGAGCTTTGTGTTTTCCCTCTTTCTTTTTCCAACACTATCCCTCCTCATGGTAGAGGACCAACAACATAAACAAGATCCTGACCATGTCTGCTATGACGAGTTGCTGGATCTGTACAACGACGTCCTTCAACAATACAAAAGGACCAAAGGCTTCGATGGATCTTCGTATGCAATGATACACAGCACCGAATTTGACGAAGCCATAAGAAAACATAACGACTCGAAATGTAATAAGAGCTCTCTTGTGTTGAATTCAGCTCTAAAATTTTTGGCTGATCGAAATACCACAATGAGAGAGAATAACATGGAAGAGGTGTTGGCACGTACAAGAACCCAACTTTCTATCGATCGACAACAGCAGAGAGAGAATAATATACAAGAGATGCATGCACGTACATACACACCACAACGGCCACAAGAGCATGCGCCTGATTCAAAACTTGTTCAGCATTGCTTTGTGAGGATGCAAGACAGCGACAGGGCTCTTTCCCAATTCCTAGCCTACCACTGTGAATTCTTTAGAAGCCAACGTATCATCTTTTATTGTGTAAGCAAGATTTGTTCCTTTTTTACAGCGTGTGTAGCACCAACACATGGTGAGATGTAGGATGCCGATATCAATGCTAAAGCTATCAGCGGTTATCTATCCACATTTGACGTGCCAAATACTACCCTATTGGAAGAGGTATCATCCGATGAGCGCCACTCGCAATTAGAAACCTTTCGTCGAGCACCTTGTGTGCTGGTGGTCAGTGGTAAGAATCTATCCCTTGAGGAGCTTCATGGTATTCCGGTGGCTGCTGTGTTCTTGTATTATCCTCCACGTACCTCGCATTTAAGAAAGACCCCTGGTGGCATATATGGTTATCAAAGCCAAATCGATGCGGTGTGCCGCTTTGGCTATCCTGGGGTATGCATCGTGATAGTTCAAGATGAGGCTTTGCAGGAAGCACTCGAGTCACTTGCATCGTTTTATTACCTTCGATATGGGACCAAATTGAAGCAATTGAATCCGAGAGCCGATGGATCACTGGCACAAATATTAGCAAAGCACTTGCTATGAATAAAAGATGTTTACATTCATGAAGATGGGGAAAGTTTGGATAACGAGTGTACAAAGGCTTCCCAAGTAAGGGTGACACAAGCTCATCCATAAGCGTGCTTTCATTTACTACTCTGCTCAGCACCAAGCTAACTTGAGCCCCATTGGTGGTGAAGAAATCAAAGAAGCATGTGCGGTGTGTGATGCATGATAGCATCACTTACTATTTTCATGGGCGAATCAATGACATTTATTTGCGTGCTTGTCTGGTTTCTATCATTCATTGTGTTCATTAAATGCGTCATTTGGGGATGAACATGGCATGATGCAAGAACTATAAGCCGTCGCATAATTTTTATTTGACCTATCCTATTGGCGTTGTAGTAGCATTGCTTGAAATTTATCCTAGGAGGTGGCAAAAGTGGCATGGTAAAACAAGGAGATGGGCAGAAACAATGAAAGAGGTGCATCCTCGCTTTTAAAGTACGCTAGGTGGGTGGCATGCAATCATTGCTGAAAACGAATTAAATGATAACACCAGCATGAAATCGTTGCATCTTCCGCTGCTGCCATGACAACCCAACTCAGTCCAAACTCTGGACACCTTTGCTACGACAATGCTCTGAACCAACTCGTCAATCTACCTCGATCCAACCATGGAACAAGTGATTTTAGTCAGCTTACCAGCTTCGCGTTAGAAGTTTGCAAGATCCAGGAAGCCCTCTTGGGCCATGACGATTCGACATGCGATCGTGCTTCGCCAGCGCTAAAATCAGCTGTAGATTTGTTACTCGAACGGTATCGCTGCATTTGGGTTGATAAGATCGACGAGATTAACGCAGCTCGTAAAACGACGGCTTCTCTCAACCGACAACGAAACGACACGATGCCTAATTTGCAGTATGTGCATCATTGTTATCTAAACATCAAGAGCAGCATTACGGATTTCGACAGAATAATGAAGTTGAACCTCACCTATTTCGCTAAGAATCGGATCATATTTTACACTGTGAGTTAAAAGAAGGGATGATTAATCATTTCACAATAGCTAATCGATTTACTTTGGTTTATGTAGAATGATGATGGCGCTGAACGAATCGCCGGCATTCTATCTCGTGCAGCTGTGCCACATACTCATATCAAGATGGGTGAATCACTCGCCAAGCGGCATCGACGCTTAAAGATCTTCAAAAGCATGCCTTCCGTATTGATTGTCAGCGGTGAAAATGTGGCCATTTACGAGCTCCAAGACATTCCGGTTGACGCTGTGTTCCAGTATTATCCATCACGCAGCAAGCATACAAGAAGGGTACCAGAGGGAATCGTTGATTACGAGGAACAAACGAAGGCGCTTTGCAGATTTGGACGTCAAGGATTATCGTTGATCTTTGTTCAAGATAGAGATGTCAGGTGCGAAGTGGTGGACCTCTCAATTGAAAACTATGCAAAGTATGGGACCTATTTCGAGGAATTGGATACAAAAGGACAAGGTGGATCACTAGTACGAACATTGGAAGAGTATTTGTCATGACGCATGAACCCTGCTTGAGCACTTTGGGAGAGAGACACACACACACACATGGATATTGTGGAGAGATGATCTACACCCCACCTCCTGGTTACCGCCTAACGCGTTATCGGCTCCATGATTTACGATAATGATGACGAGATGCTATACGTAGATGTTCAACCACATGTCATTAATATACCACCGTCGGATCCTAGATTCAGTAATTTGTGTGGAATAAACACCATCCATCATTATTGCCACTTCTTTTCACATGATGTCCTATCCACGAACATTCTATGGATGTAAGGCTTTTTCGAGCCATTGTAGACCACCAAATACCACTCGCGTAGATTTGATAGAGAACTATTAAAATGGTTGTTTGCCATATGTTAGCATACCTGGTGACGTTATCGGATGATTTAAGGTCGCACTGTTCTGCACCAGTGAAATGCCGGATAGGATTGCCACGCGGGTGAATACTGAGCCCAATTTATTACTGAGCAGTTAGTCCTCAATTTGGTAAAAGATAAGAGTACAATGCTTCCTATATCAAAAGATCCTCTCTCATGTTTGTAGAAGGGGGTTGAAAGATGGGTAATGGCTTGATTACATCTTTTGCGTAGTTTAACAACAAAGAAGCACATCTCCCATGACGCATTATTATTAGGAACCAACACTGAGGAGCAAGCCAAGAAGCGGGAAATGGTTGCACAATCATTGGATTGATCGGCTCGCGACAAATGATGCCATGATGTAACACAGGAAATGATGCGGGCCCCAGGCCTTGATGCATATTTCCACGTTGTAAAAGTGCTATTTGAGAGACAACAAATGACAGGCGATCCACCCACCACCACACCCCTCTTACCTTGAGCGGGGCATTATGACTATGAGCGCTTTTTGCTTTGCCACCTTTAAAGACTATCCCCCCTTTAACAATAAAGTTGGGTTGTTGACATCATTTGCTGTGGAGGCTTATGCAAGCACAAACCTACTTACTCGGTCGATAATTATACACCAATTACACACACAGCAACTATGGATACCTTTTCGTGAGCAGGTGACCATTGCCCTAAACGCATGTTCCTGCTGTTGTTATCTATGCGCCACTCGCCACCCACCAACCACCACAACCCACCTCCACCACTTTTACTGCATCCTGATTTGTTAATCACTGAGAAGCTTAATTTGTTGCTGTTGCTGTGCATTCTTCACATGCCCCGCTAGGAACATACGGCAGGCCTATGGCGGCAACATGTCATGCGCCCATCCTCTTGAACCAAACGGAAGCGTCTGGGCCTTGTTATGTCTTCTTTGTGCGAGCGCGCGATTTATGCACATATAAAAGAAGGTGCGATTCCTTGTTCTTGGAAACATTATACTTCATCTTCACAACATGCCAAAACAACTTCAACTTGTAAACACCTTTTATTATCGCCATCAACCTTACAACCTTTGTTATAGTAGCAATATGATCCTTCCTTCCACTTCTTCCTCTACTACTACTACCACCACTCCCATCATCACCTTACCTACCACCACACCACGACCACAAGCGTGTCTCTTCTCCTCTGATGCCTATACCAGCTATGGTCAAGAAGTCATCAACAACAAGGTCTGTTGTGTTGTCATTTCGTCACACACTTTGTTGCATGAATGGGATGCGTTGTAGTTGTGTATGATGCATGTGTTGAGGAATATGTCATAACTCATATGTTGTCCTTGATATATGGGTTTATCAGGCTGCAGCTGCTATTGATCATCACCATCATCATGCGCCGTCGCCACCACCATCGTATTCTCAAGTCGTAAATAATGCGCCGTTGCCCTCATCATCATCATCATCAAGAAGTCCACCACGGCCACTCCCAGCACGCAGTCCAAGGGTATCCACAGCAACAAGTAACCGAACATGCTACGAATGCAACCACACATTTACACGGCCAAGGGATCTGCGACGACACTTGGAGCAATCAGATAAACACAATGCCGTACGAAAAGTGCAGTGCGCTTTATGTCTAAAGTCATTTACACGGGAAGACGTCATGCGACGACATTGTGGCAAGAAGCGATGTCTGGAACGTTTTGGGTTGCTAATGTCAACGTTTGAATATAGCTAGCTAGTCTACGCTACGTATATAGAAGCATTTCTCCTTTCATTCATTCATTGTGAATACAGCATGATCCTTTTGTTATATAAGAATACAAGCATTTGACTGCATGCATGTATAGAACGATAATGACATAGTCACTCGTTTAGATACCAACACCAAGTGAAAGGTTTTATATTATTATTATCATTTGCTTTTTGAATTGGGGGGTTAAGCCATCAGACCATAGCCTCTTCCTTGCCACGTCCATGGAAAAAGGAAACGGGCGAGATCATCAACTGCTCATGGCGGCCCAAACGGGCAAACATCCACAAGCACACTTCACTCTTAGAAAGGGCTATCACAGGTCATCGTCTGACTCGGAAACTGTGTCTAGTTTATAAAACGTAGACTGGTTATGTACTGCATACAGATCCTGTAGAGTACGGTCCTAAAGAAAAATCGTGTTCCCCAAGTTGCCCCTCCTTTTATAGCTTTCGAAGGCTGTGACCGTTGGCTTGTGAAAATTTTTTCATTCGCTGCCAGGTTTACACGGGTCCATGGTATCGGATTGTCGGTGTTCAAGTCTTTTAACAACAGCAGCAGCAGCTGCTGAGCTGGTAATTGTTGCCATGGCAACTATGGGATGTCCCTTTTACGATGACATACGTTGCTTGGTAGTGATCATGATCCATAACAACAATCGCTCTTTGTTCTCTTTCTCATAAACCTACATATGCACCTTATTGAGGCTCATTGAAAAATCCATCACATTTACCACCTACGAAGCCTATGTCAAGCCATTTCCATTCCCCAACAACACACACACACAAGCCAAAAACTTAATTATTTGATGAAAGGCATCTTGTTATTGCAATATTTACACAGATTAGTAGAAAGAAAAAGAATGAATGGAATAGGATAAGTGATGTTGGATGTAGGCTGCTTCTCGATAAAATTACTATTGGTCGCCAAACACCATGCAGTTTGCGTGAAGCACGATAGTGGGATCATCTTCTGAAGACTCTCCAGAGTCATCTTTGCTAAGCTCGCCACCAATGTATTCAGCATCTTCACGGATTTCAACGAAGGTTTCTTGTTCCTGTTTCATAATGTAATGAATAAATTGGATCCACACATTCTTCCCTGCCTTCAAATACATACCGGCTTAGAGAGCTTCTTGATAACCCTTTCAATGATGGTCTTTTCTCTTGTAAAGTCATCCTCACTTTCAAACATTTCTTCTTGCTGTTCGAGATACCATTGTACCAATTCGGATCGTCGGATAGGAACAGGCTCCTCTGCCGATGCTTGTACTTCACGTAATTTGTGCACCAACATCAACTTGATTTGGACAAACTTCTCGTATTCAATGCGAATGCGTTGCGACTGAGGTGCTGAATCAGTTTGCATGCTATTCTCCTCTTGTTGTTGTTCATCCGAGATTCGAAGACCTTGCATTCCTTGCAATGCCTCTGTGCTGGTCATCACGTCGTCTGTGGCATACATCAAGTCACCAATATCAATTTCATCTTGCTCCACACGAATAATGGACTTTTGTAACAAGTTGTATGCTTCCACCACATAGGCTTCAGAGATCTAATTGGCACACACACGCATGATGAGTAAACAAGCTTTGAGCCTAGTAATCTTCTCAATAAACTTTACCTCCTCGCGACAATGAGCTCGTGCAATGGCTTCAGAAAGACGAATCATACTTTCCAGCTGTCTCACAGTAATGCGGTATGAGTTCTTTGTCAATCCTTGTGTATCGCCTTGTCGAAGATCACGATAACAATCGGCAAGTCGACTTGCAGCTTCAGGTGTAAGCTATGATCCCAAATCAATCAATCAATCAATCGTTCCTTTGCATTGATGATCCTTAACTTACCTTGGGTGTATATGTTCTAGCATAGCGGATGTATCGTTGAAGATCCTCAGTTGAGAAATCAGGCTCCATGTAATCATCCTTTAGTCGGTGGACGTTGACAATGTGTCGTGCAATGTTGTAATCGGTGACATCGTTGCAGTCGTCAAGAACAACAAAGAAGAGATCAAAACGTGACATGACAGGTGCCGACATGTTGATGTTTTGCTAAAAAGAGGTGTATAAGTCAATCACTGCTAAAGATCATTTCACCTCCACATATACAATCTTACCTTGAGTGTGAGTTTCTTGTTGTAACGACCGCTGACAGGATTAGCTGCTGCGAGAATACTAGTACGGGCGTTTAAGCTAGCCTGGATACCAGCTTTGGCAATAGAGATAGTCTGCTGTTCCATGGCTTCGTGAATAGCGACTTGATCCTTGATATCCATCTTGTCAAATTCATCAATGGCACAAATACCCTATGGGATACCAGGTTAATCATGCTTCCTAAGGACCCCAACACGAATAACTTACATTGTCAGCAAGCATCAAGGCACCAGCCTCAATAGAAAATTCGCCCGTTTCCTCATCCTTGATAACAGCGGCTGTCAAACCGGCAGCACTGGAAGCTTTACCAGAGGTGTATACTGAACGAGGCATAAATCCACAAACGTATCTAATAAACGTATATCAATACCGCCGCATCCCGCTTTCCATCCTTCTCGCTACTTACTTTAAGAATTGACTCTTGCTTGTACTAGGATCACCCACGATACAAACGTTGACATCACCACGCAAATTCATGCCTTCAGGCGTGACCTTGTGCACACCACCCATAAGCTGCAACAAAATACCCTTCTTGACGGTATCATGACCTAATGCATGATGAATAAGCACTACTGAAACACGAACCTATTCTTCCAAATAACGTACCGAATACATTGGGTGCAATGCTGTTGACAAGTTTGGGATAAATTTGCTGATTCAATTCGAGCATAGCCTTGAGGCGATCGATTTCTGCTTGTGTAAAATCGGCCAATACTTGTTCACGGGTCTCCTCAGCTTCATCAGTATGGAAAGCAGCAGATGACTATAAAGTAAACCATAAGCATGATGCACCAAGATCCTTCTCTCCTAATCATGCAAGTGACATACCTTGTTGGTGTTGGCAGGTTGTACCATACAAGCCAAGAATGACATTCTATAGGTCAAATCACGTACACCAAGCGACTTGAGACCCGTGACACCTTCATTTGCCATTCCTTCACGAGTACGAGTGCTTGTATCTCTTTGAGACTCAACGGATGTACCAGGAGTGCGGAAAGCGGCCACATCAGGAACCACAATAAGAGTACCAGTAAAGATACACTTGTCACCAGCCTTTGCACGTTCCACCATTTCACCACGAACAATGACATCCATGCTACATAAATCACTTTAGCCCTTGTCCCTCCTTATGATTTATCCATAAACCAAACTTACCTTCTTGGCATACTACCGGTAGGAATTTCACTTGCATTCTCTTGAATTCGCACCTTTTGCCAGTCAACGAATCGGGATTGTTCAACGTTGAGGGTCCAATGTTGACGGTTGAAGCATTGAAGACCTTGGCACATAACGGGCTATAGGTATATAGGTAAATCCCTTGTACATTCCATACGCTTCCTCTATACCCTATCCAGCCTACCTCAGTATATCTAAATTGTTGTTCGATATCATTCATGACCTTGCCACACTCGTTGCAAGTAAAAGAGCCATAAAGCAATTCGGGACGCACTTCAGTTGTACGGGTGACGGTGCCACTGATGCTGATAAGCTGACCAATCTTCTCAGTCTTGAGTTGGCGCACACGACAAAGTTCAGGGACACCATAAAATGCCACTGAGAATTCACGTAAAACGGCGCCGGCGACGTTTTGTTCAGTCGAGTTGGTGTTGACGTATGCGTATTCTGGGAAGCGTCGCTTTACTACATTTTGCACAGCTCGACGAATATAAGGCATGAAACTAGATCAACAAAGGTTGGTATATGATGATGATGATGATGGATGATCCCTTTTCCTCTCCCTTCTTCTTCTTACCGGTAATATTGTTGCAAAAGAGCAGCAGCCATACTCGAATCCGTATTTTCAATATGGGCAAAATCAACAAAGACGGTGGTCATATCGAGCGTCTGCAAGTTCTCCAATTGATACATGTAAGGAAAGGCGTTGTAGTTGCTTTGGGTATGGTCCACAAACGAAGAGTTGACATCCTGATAACTGCACACACACACACGCATATACTTGTTAGCTATCGTAGATCAAGATCGTCTTGTATAGAATCGTTACATACGTCTCCAAGAACTTTTCGAATGCATCCATGACACTGACGGCCAACTCATCAACGACCTTTGGAATGTTTTCAGTGACAAGGCCACCAGTGCCACGAGGTGCCTGTGAACGAGGAGGTGCCTGTTGTTGATCGCCACGAGCATCCACCTCCATGTTGGCTGGTGTCGAAGGTGGAATTGTATCCAAAGGAAGAGCCTGCGATGAGCCCAAGAGATCGCTAGGGAATTCGTGTGCTGTCTCTGACATTCGGAGAAGGTAAAGAAAACGCGGACAAGTGGACGTGCTCAGTAACACGTTTTTACACGTCGTCGTCGCGAAAAAATGTTTGGCTGACAGTCACTGGATCTTCTCAGGTACCATCCATCCATTCATTCATTACACCTCCCTGCCTCCCATCATTGACCACACCTTCATTCAAATCACACACTTGCACATCTCTTTTTTCTTTTGTATCCATAAAATTTATTCATAACATCATATAAAAGTCATTGTTGATCAATTTGGAACATAGTGGAAGCGTACAAGGGAATGCAGATACTAAGCGAAGCATCTATATCAACCCAATTGTTGCAGTGTATTTTAAGTGCTTATGAATTTGAACGCCTTTTGCCGATTTCTTATGATCTCTTGATCTCACCAAAGTTGCCAAGAACCCTGGACACCATATCAATGCGAGTACTTTTAGGGTGCATTGCGCCAAGTCTTCGCATATCAACCACCGCATACGGCTCTTTTGATGTTGACACTGAGGACAACCCCTTGTTGAATGCATCAATTGCCTTGCTCTGATAACCAAGTTGAGCATGCATGTTGCCCGCCAAAAGATAACTATCCACGGAGACGGCCTTTAATTTTTACACCTTATTAGGCTTCCCATCATCCTTGTACGAGGTTTGCAATCAAGTGATCGCACCTTGACCCGATGTGGCATCGTGAATCACAGGTGCATGTGCACCAAGAATCCAAGGTGCTTATAAAATCCTCCCATGATTGTGTTGGCATGGTGCGGGGACCTTGTATTCGCACCATCCTTTTTTGAAGCCCGGATGACGCCCAAGCATATACCACAAACGATCCATCAGGAGAGTAGCAAAGACAACAATGAACCCAAGTAATAAAGAACTACAAAGAATGATTACAAAGAGCAGCGCATAAGCTATTTCTGGCCCATACCAATGATTAAACAGCTCTTCATTATCACTTACCAAATAGCAGGCTCTTGATGATATGTGCGATAGACGAAAGAGATGTGTGGTGATATTGATGACAAATCCTTACTTATATGTATATCCTTCGGCGTGGGAGTTGTTGATGTTCAATCAAGCAGAAAGGAGGCCGTGATGGGTTGAAGCTGATAAAGTGGTCAAGCATCTTAGAACGCAACATCATCAACAACAGCTGATAAATCAACCCACGCATTATAGGGATGCCGTTCCAAATCACCCCTCCATGAGAGCTGTGGTGGCAGGGAACATTTACGCGACTGAAATGAGCACCCGTAAACATCCTTGAACAACGTGTTATGTTGCACCATTTGAACACAGCAAGTGAAAATCGATGAATGTCATTGTCTGATAACGGATGTTGCCACCTTGTTTATCTCAAATCCTGGTTTAGCATGATCATTCATTCACACTAGGTGGCTCTTTGTGAAGGCGCCTCATCAATCTATCAAGTCATCACCATTCCCAACAAGCATTTCATCACTCTTGCTGATAGCAGAAACACCCACGCCCACCATGCAAATAAAAGATGTTGTCGCCCAGCCCATCATTTTACTTCCTCACCTCTGTTTTTTCTTCTTTCATATCACTCTTTGATTGCTGGCACCTGCCTATAATAAGGCCCACCTATGGTAGCCCGTATGGCATCTTTCAAGTTGACCATGGCACGGTTAATAAGCCAATAAAAATGGTCACTGCTCCCGAAAGGATCTTGTTTACATCTTGGCTTTCTCCACCTCGCCACCCAAACTTTGCTTTTGCTTTTTTTTACATGGCGGCAACCAAGTATGTATGTTGGTGGTTTCAATGGCAAGCTACTAACTATCGTTTAGGCATTATAAGCTAAAGTTCTTGTAGAACTTGATATGTGGCAGAAGATGCGAGCCCCAGTTTTTCAGAGTTCCTTGTAACGAACAGCATATAAATCAATCCCGCAATGGTCTGCAAGATGTCCAATCAAGGTCACGTGAAGATCAAGAAGACTGGAGCATTAGTACCATTAAGATCGGCTAATGGCTATGATGCTGAAAACAATGGGTTTTCGCCAAAGAGAAGGCGTGAGTTCTTCAAAGTTCACCAGCTGGTGGCACATACGTGGCGTCAAGGCTTTAACGCTTCAAGCACTTGCTTTATCAATCACAAAAGCAGAGTTTGTAACTGCTCTGGAGAATTCTACCCGAGCTCTTGGCGTCAAAATTGTCATCCACATACTTTGACACACCTTCATGGTTGGATGTTGTTTACTTATGCTCCTTCACAAAAGGCAATCATCATCATCATCATGCATTTGTGCAGCACTTACTCCTCAATCCATCTTTTAGATGCTCTTATTATCAATACAGTTGCC
Source organism: Lichtheimia ornata (assembly GCF_029851405.1). Lineage (NCBI taxonomy): Eukaryota > Fungi > Mucoromycota > Mucoromycetes > Mucorales > Lichtheimiaceae > Lichtheimia > Lichtheimia ornata. The sequence continues at coordinate 48,319 of NW_026695368.1, forward strand.
CATTCTTATTACCTAAACCAATAACACCGTCATTATCTAATTCCATTCTTGCGATCTGGTCTAAATTGGGGTTTTATATCATGTAATCGTATCAATGGGGAAGTTTATATCGCAACGTTATGTACAAAATGGTGAATGCAGGATAATGGGGCTATGTATGGAATTCTATACCACTCGCAAAATGCTGTCATTGGTTGGATGGGTCTCCTTCACGATCAGCGTCCTTCATGTCATCATAGCTGTCACCACCATCCATACTGACTTTGTCATGACCCTCGTCGTGCTGGCGGTATTTCTGGATAATGGCATCTGCTTGTTGATGGATGGTGTCATCAAGGTCTGTGGCTTTTATCAAGAGTTCAAACAGCTGATCATGCATCACACTCGACTCGTCGATTGAATATTCGTTGAAGAGCTCACGTGTAACCTTCATCCCCTGAGGCAAATCGTTGTTTGTGCGTGGACCCCATATATCATCACTCGTCGTATTGAGAAGGCTCTTGACTACTTCAGATCCACCGTCTTCATGTAAAGAATCCTCATCCATGTGTGAAGGTTGTTGATCATCCATCAAGCTGTTCATCGCTGTGGAATCCTCTCGTTTTATCGATTCGTCGTTGGTTGGTGTCACATCTTGCTGTGATGCCGGTATTGAAGGTGCATCATCATGTACAGAAACGTGTTGGGTATCGTTGTCCTCTTCCATATCGCTCACAGTAATCTCTTCCACAGCTGCATCGGCTTGATTGGTAACAAAGGATGATGATGATGGTTGTTTCTTTTCAGGCACTGGTAGTCTGGCCATGGATATGGGTGTTCCAAGTGGATGCACAGGCTGTTCGCTTTGCTCTCCATCAGTGGACGATCCTGGTGATGGCGATCGCTCCTTGTTGGTATCGATGTCTGTTACTTCACTTGTTAGCAATCGACTCGATCTAGATCTCTCCTATCCATCGATCGTTACTTGCCTTGTGCTTTCTCTTGCAATGGTGTCGTTGTAACTTGTTGCTCGTTCGATTGTTGTTGCTGCTCTGTCAAAGTATCGTTGCCAATCTCCTGCTGCTGCGTTTCGGTGGTATTAGACATAATGTAAGTGAAGAAGAAAATCCTGCAAACTCGGTGTTTGATACTGATCACAAGACTTTTTATGTAACACTGTTGCTAGATCATGCTTGGATGGCTGTTTTATTATAGACGACAAGATTCTATTATAGTATTAAAGCTTATTCTTGCCTGCCCATACACTCTTGAGCTCTCCAACCATTTGATCGATAGCACTGATAGCTGAAGGACTCAAAAGACCAATGTTATAGACGCCATGGATCATACCAAGATAGCGAGTAGTAACAACAGGAACACCAGCTGCCATAAGTTTACGTGCGTAAGCTTCACCTTCATCTCGGAGGACATCAGCTTCAGCTGTAATGACCAGTGTGCGAGGCAATCCCCTGAGATCATCCAATGTGGCGTTTAGAGGACAAGCAAGGATGTTCTTGCGACGCTCTTCTTCATCGGGCAGATAATGATCCCAAAACCATTTCATCACCTTGCGCGTCAAGAAATAGCCTTCATGGAATTCGTTGTAGGAACCGGTATCAAAATTAGCATCCGTAACTGGGTAAATGAGAATAGCCAACTTGATGGCATCCTTCAATCCACGTTGTTTAGCCAACACTATCCATCCACAATGTTAATTAATACACACTCATCAGCTTGTGGTTGCTTTTAAAAACACATACAGCACATCACCGTGGATAGATTTCCGCCAGCGGAATCACCAGCAACGGCAAGTGTGGAAGGGTCGGCGTTAATGGATGCACCATTCTTTAAAACCCATTCAAGGGCATCATAGCATTCTTCAATAGCCACTGGGAATCGTACTTCGGGACTCAAGCTGTAGTTGACAAAAACTACCACGGCATGAGCGCGTGTAGTTAACTAGGTCAAGTCAGTAAATTGGTATGCATCTTTTCACTTGTCGGAGATATTGGGGGATGCGTTATTTGCATATGGGAAATGAATTGGTCATCTTGTTACCTCACATCGAATAGGACTATGCGTGTTGTTGCTGCCAATGACCCATCCACCGCCATGCCTATATATACATGAAGATTAATAAAGCGACATCCCTACTTGTCTACACGCGTAATGTGTGTGTGTGATATGCTTACAAAAAGAGAATAACAGGAAGGGTCTCGTTTTCTGAACCGACGGGTCGAGTGATGGTAAGGCTAACGGTGCCACCAGCACGAGTAGGGATAGTCTTTTCTTCTTCCAGGACAGCAGGTAAATTGAGCTTGCTAAGATCAAAACGCTCTCCTTGACGAATAACCTCGGGAGGAAGTTGAGTAGCGTCAATTTCAGGACGTTCCTTTAAAAACTTTTCGAGAAAGGGTTCAAGTTGTACTGGCATGGTGAGGGGTGATGATGAAAAGAGAGAAAAAGGCAATAGCGAAACCACTACCCCAATTCCCAGGCCCTTAAAAATTAGGCTCTAGCGGGCGGCGCTGTGTTTATTTTCGGAGGGACATGATCGACATCATTGGACGATGCTCAAACGAGACGCATGTCCCAACAAGATACTCATTGGATGACAGCTTGAACCTGTTGTTTTATATCCACATTGCTTTAAAGGTAATTGTGGCATTACCTAGTAATGAAAACGATGGGATCATTAGAAGAAGTGATCAATGTGAAAGCGGCGTTCGATGCATAGACTTGTATTTTAAGCTGGTGTTTTCGGTTACGAGGTTTATGCGATCGGAGAAGATCAGCCAGGAGTTGTGTGTGTTGTACAATACACCCTTTTGATATTTAAGCACCATCCTTCCTATCATGATTAACTATAGACAACCTCATGTTTTATATAGAGCGATCGGGTAGCTTTATTATAAGTATGGACATCATCTAGACTCATCCCGTGTATGGTTATACCCTAGGTTACTATCCAATATTAGTTCCTGGTTCTTCTTCAACATACACCATACACACCTCAGTGATGGAGCTTCAAACCTGCCAAATTCCATCATCGAGACAGCTAGCGCCGGGTATGTACTTATGTCACCTACAAAGGAGTCTCAATTTTCCCATCAGTCTAGGCATCCTTTTATATATATAAGTGATAGTTATACCTACACCAAAGGAGCCATCAAGGAATACAGTGTAAAGCAATAAAGTGAGCTACATAGATGAATGCATGAGTATCATCATTTAAGGAATCACATAATAAAAACTACCCTTGAGACTTACCAAAGGCCACAATGATGATATGGATACAAGCAGACGGAAGGGCGTATGATGGCGTTGGTGCAAAGTCTTGTTTATATGTGAGTGGGCGTGGAAATTGTTGTCATTGATGGATCGAACTGATAAAGTGGTCAAGCATCTGGCGTACTCAGTCGAAGTGATGGAAAACCAGCAGCTGATAAATCCGCCTGCCACTTGTAAGGTGATTTTTTGTAGGTGACATTAGCTAGCCGCCTTTGACTGTGCCGTCCGTTCGAAAAGATGATAAGGTCGCCAATTCGCCGTCAGTGATTATACCACCAGCGAGCTATATGTTACATTAGGATCAACAGTAATAGAAAAACATTGCGCCCAAGAATCCTCTCATTGATATACCTTCTTGTATCCAATGGCATGCCATTTTCTTCATCATTGAATTCATTCTCAAGCTGCGATTGTTCACCCTCCTTGCTGCCATCCGTAGTACGTGTATCCTCCGAGCATGCTTCCATGCTTATGAAATCGACTAAAGTATCGCCAACAGATGGCCCAGCAGCAACGATAGTCCTTAGTGATTGTTCTTGAGCCACAAATTTGGCCACGGCCTGTGGTATTCTTCCATGTGAGTTTCAGGTATTATCCATGCAGAGAAACTGTCGTATAGTACTTACGAGCACTTTGAAAAGTATGATGTAGTGCTGTTGAGCCGAAACAAAACGCCAAACGACCCGACGTCTAGAAACCAAACTTGCCCTCTATACAAGCTAACACGTCAATGGAACAAGTTCAGCTGCAACATTGGACTCTGAATGTACCTGTTGACGCCAAGTGTAGAGCGGGAATAGCAACGAACAAGAGGAAGCAACGATATCGCCATGGCTACCAATCTCATTCCTCAGCACTTGGACGCGCACACGCACACACACCCTGACAATGCATGTTCAGAACTATGTTAACACCTCACAACCAACAAGAGCATTCCTTTATAGTACATTACCTTGATCGGAATGTCGTGATTGGGATAAAAGCAGAGGAGGTAGAAAGAGAAAAAGAGAAGCGTTGTCTCAAGTCGTGGAGCTACCGTCCCCAAGTTTAAATCCCCCTACTGCTATTACACTGTGGCCACTCAATGACCCCACATACACACCATCCGCCCATCATGATCATCACCCTCACGATAGACAACAGGTACACGTAAATAAAAGAAACGATCCTCACGTATAGCAAAAGGGTGTGTTCCATTTTACTCTTTACGTGATAATGATGATCCAACAACAGCCATTGCCTTTACTACCAGGTTACCTCGAATCAAGAAAGTTAAATGATGGGAATGATGGGCTGGAGCAAGACAATCGTTCGTATGCATTGGATTGGACAACAAAGGTGAATGAGAGGAATGAGCTATTAGCTGGCATTTTGAACCATCCTAAATAGCGCAAGAATCATGCATCGCCTGTGCTGAATGACCCAAGTTACACAAACACGCCCTCTGCATCTTTTGCTATATTATAGTCATACTACTTTACATTAAACAAAGACCACTTCTCATATAGCATCACGCTTACAAATAGTAAAAACATAAAGACGCCTGTATCTCCAAAATTTACAATGAAACGTGGGGTTTTGAATAGAGCAATGTGCTCGGCTTGGCCAACTGCACCTTGGGTGCCAGTTTCACGATCAAGCTTGCCAATCCCAGATTTCGCAATGTCGCTACCAGCCAAACTGGATCTGGGGGTCGACCTCTTCAACGACGACGACCAAAAAAATATTTTTTGGGCTAGTTGCGACATTGAACGCGAAACTTTCACACAAGGTGCAGTTGGCCAAGCCGAGCCCATTCTCCTAATAAAAACCCCACGTTTTGCGTGCTGGGTGGAGATGCAGGCACTGCTATGTTTGTAAGCGTGATGCTATATGAAGAGTGGTCTTTATTTAATGCTCAAAGTGTAGACTCTGACAGAGCAAAAGATGCGGAAATTCGTGTTGTGTAACACAGCTACGTTTGCATGAATGAAAGGGTCAATGTATATTACTTTATGGATCATCTGACAGGCATGTATTGCTGGCTAACGGCCACTTTTATCCATTCATCACTGTTGCGAGATCCACTGCATGGGAACGATGCCCCTGCTCTAGACATTCATTTCCATGATTAAAGTAGGTTGATCCGAGCTGAGGATTTGGCTGAGCTACGGTCAAAGAGAAGTGCATCATTCTGGACATAGAGTACGCTCGATGTAGCTCAACCGATGTAATCTTGTGTGAGCGTAACTCAGCCGTCAGCTCGGATCAACCTACTTAATCATGGAAATGAATGTCTAGAGCAAATCGTCCACCATCAATCCACAAGAACCTCAGCAGCATAGGCCATCCTTGAAGTACGGTCTTAATCCTTGATTAATCCACCCTTTGCCGATCCACATCTTTGCTGATCCACATCTTTGCTGATCCACATATCCACACTAGAAACATGATAAATTAGCCATCATTCATATTTAAATAGAAACCATAGTAATCATACTTACGATCCACAGCCATCTTGAACACCACGCTTCTTGAAGAGCTGACAGAGTTCCAAGCGAACGACAGCACCCACCGGTTGAATACCCAAAGTTTCCTTTACGGCAACAAGTAGCACGTACATACGTAGACTACCCCGATCAACTGGCCAGTGAGCACCATCAATCCACAAGAGCCTCAGCAGCATAGGCCATCCTTGAAGTACGGTCTTGATCCTTGATTAATCCACACATTCTAACACACTTTAGTGATTCATATGCTTGTAAAAGTATAGCATCATCAGCCTCTTGCCCACGGCCTTGTTCCAAGTGCTACAAGGACATACTTGTAATATGAGCAATGGCAGTCGAATAAAGTGGAACTCATTTATACCTGCTTCCAACGATATCACCACGCTGTTTGCTGATCCATATGCACCACGTAAAAGGGCCTGGGGGTTTGACGGCAACGAAAAGAAGCCAAGTGAGCTCGATCAACCCAAACAGATCGATTGGAACCCCCCACCCACCTTAGCTCAACCAGCATTAAGCCATTGCCCAATAAAAGGTTGTCTAAATAGAACAACGTTACGTGTCAGTTTGGTCTTCTTCCTTAACAGTGAACTGGGCTTACCTTTGTTGTACGAGAAAGACTCGAAACACGCGCCGAATGAAATGCGTTGTTGCAAGTAAAGAGCTACCACGTCTGGTAATGGGGAGTGTTGCATTAGTAGCTAGCGAACTACTAAACACTGCTGTAGAAGCGTTTAACAAGTACCTTTGGAAGGATGGCGTTCACCATTGGCAGCTGCTGTGTTCGTGTGGAAGGTGCAATGTAACGAGCACGCGTGTTGCTGGCCAACAAATAACAGTGGCGGCCACCTTCTCCACGCCTCACCTTTGGTGCATACGGGTCGACAATTGCTTGACGGACATACTTATGTCACCTACAAAAACCACTTTCAAGTGACAGGTGGATTTATCAGCTGCTGTTTTTCCATCACTTCAACTCGGCACTTCAAGATGCTCGGCCATTTTATCATTTCTATCCATCAATGACAACAATTCTCACGCCCACTATCATATAAATAAGGCTGTTGTCGCCAACACTATCATACGCCCTTTATTTCTACTTGTATTCATATCATTATCAATGGCCTTTTGGTAAGTCTCAAGGATAGTCTTTATTATGTAATTCCCAAAATGATGGTACTCATGATGCGTTCATCTATTATGTAGCTCACATCATTGCTTTACACTGTGTTCCTTGATGGCTCCTTTGGGATAGGTATAACTTCACTTCTATATTAAAAGGATGACAAGACTAATGAGAAAATTGAGACCCCTCTGTAGGTGACAAGAAAAGTACATGCTCGGTATGGCTACCACCGCAGAGCCATTATTATTTTCAAGAAAGGTTTAGCTGCGGTGGCAACATCCAATCCAGATCATCAGCGGTGCTTCAAGCAAAGTTGTCTTCGGTAGAGCAAAGCAACAAAGCCATAGACTTTATCAAGCGGCTCCCACCCCAACCCGTCGCCTACATTTTAAGGATGATGACGAAGGATGAGCCTTTCGACTGTGCCAACACTCCGCATACATGGATGTTGCCCGCCAAAAGATAGCCATCCACCGAGCCAGGCTCTTCCATTGCTGGATAATGGCTGCGTCGTTTTGCGCCTGTCAAACTCTCCTGTCTGGACAAAGGAACGCACTCGGATCTCCAGAAACGTTACAAGCTTGGCAAGTAAATGGTCGTAAAACGAATGACAACGACAAAGAAGCGCTTTACGAGTGATATAGAATTCCATACATCATGCCCATTACCCTGTAAACATTCCCATTGCTAAAATTATATGAATTGTGTTATACCCAATTTAGACCAAATGCATGAATGGAAATAGATAATGGTGTTATTGGTTTAGATAGTAAGAATGGGTAACTGTTTATGTTGGATTGATAATAAAAGCATCTAAAAGATGGATTGAGCTGCTTCGCTACCGACTAAAAGGAAAGAGAAGATGGATGAGTGAATCATGTGAAGACCGAAAAGGGGACTCAAAACAATACTTACGTGTAGCACCAAAACCCCAAGTAGCTGCATTGGCAACGTTTGAACCAACCTTGCCAAGCATACCTGAAAACTTGCTTCCTCCTTCTTCTTGATGACCAGCTGGTGGTGGTGCAGCAGCTGGTGCAGCGGATGGTGCTGGTTGAACAGGTGGTGCGGCATATGGAGTGGGTTGTGGAGGTGGTGCAGCATAGGATTGAGCTTGTGGAGGAGGAGGAGTAGCATAGGATGCTGCTTGAGGAGCGGGATAAGCGGGAGGCGGCTGAGAATAACCACCACCAGGTGCCGAATATGGACTACCACCATTGAAACCCTTCTCCTGAGGTGCTGGTGGGTATCCTCCATAACTCTGGTTTGTGTTTTGACGTGGTGGAGTAGCAGGTGGTGGAGGTGGTGGAGTAGCAGCAGCAGGTCTTTAAGAGATGTTAATATCTCACAATGGCTTGTTGCGAAAACAATGAATACAAATGCTTACGTTTCTTTCTTCTGAACATAGTTGCTTGGGAAGAGACCTGTTCTACCATTCAAGGTACCGCGCCACCAATCATTGTTGACTATGAAAAGATTCGTTAATATTCCTTATTCGTTTTTTGACCCCTCATCAGCTGATTGTAACATACCATATTCTGTTACTTGGATAATTTCACCTTGTCTAAAGCTCAAATCTTGTGGGTTGGGTCCATTGAAATCATAAAGTGCTTCAGCAGTGGCAAGAGTGTTAGGTGCAGCGTTGTTATAAGAGGGTGGAGAAGGCACTGCACGACTTGCTGGTGAAGCAGCAGCAGCAGCAGGAGCGGCAGTAATTGTGTTGGGAAGGTTCCTTTTGATTTCATCGTAAGCTGCTGGTGTCAAGTATTGTTGTTGCTTGAGAAAATCAAGATCCTTTTTGATGGATGCAAGGACGTGGTTGGCGAAAGCGGTTTCTTTGTTGCTCATGTTTGAATGTGCCTGAAAGAGAAGAAGGAACAAGAAGGAAGAATTAAGGAGATGCACGACCATTATAAATGTCAAAACCGATTTGCCGGGGCTCCGCTGATTACCGGGTAAATTGCAATGCTGTTTCTCCTGTAACATTAGGCCCGAAAACGCCAAGACATTTTCTGCCCTGCTTTCTTCATCATCAACAGCGAGGTTGTCATGGACGATAAAGGATGGCAACATCCTTGACAACCTTTTGTAGAATTGACCATTCATTGACAACATCACTCAATGTATAGCAACACCATCACATGTATGCTTTCAATACACGCTAATATAGCTGCTACTATTTGCAATTGCATTTTATTGCAGAGAAAATTATACTAAATAAGCTATTTTACATTGGAATGGCGTTGATTCGACTGGATGGGTGGTGATTGAGCACGTGAGACAGCATTGACCTATTGGCATGAGCTGGGTGTGGGTATTGTGAGGAAACTGAAAATTTGGCAGGCTCAGCCAACACCCTTTTCAACCTCTTCAACACACTCACTCACATACAAAACTCTACCCAATGTCGCGAGGTCGTGGTGGTTTCCGTGGAGGAGGCGGTGGTGCTCAAAGTGGTGCCATGCAGCTCGTCTCATTCGACATGCTCAAAGATCTGGGCTCCATGTTCAACGTCAACACTGCTTTATTTCCTGTAAGCCTAGGCTCTATACTCTGACAGCTCATGTACGCTGCAATGAGATACTCACTTTTAGTGTCGATGTAGGAAATGGACGTCCCAATGCCTCGCAAACCAAACTCGACAGAAAGCGCTCGATGGGAACTACGCGATGAGTCGATCAGTATGATTCACGACACAGCCTTTTACCAAGTGCCACCACCCCCACCGCCAGACATTGAACGGTACTCTGACAGATATAAGCCAAAGCCCATAAAACGGACGCTGCGTGATTTGGATGCTGGTGAGTAAGGGTTGATCATTTGGGTTACGTGACAGGATACTTACACGCATGATCACACTTAGATCTCGATGCATTCCCTGAAGAACTACAAAGCATCATTGATCCCAGGTTAAGCAAAAGAAGTAAGTTGTTGGGAATAGAGAGCATGCATCAATGTATATAGATGCTTACATCGATTTTGTTTAGAACGACAAGCTCGAGATGCTGCAGCAGATGGTTTACGGGATATCGATGCGCTACTTGCAATGGGAGAAGAGGATGGCAAAGGAGGTGACGAAGACGATGAAGAAAAGAAGGAAGGTGATGACAATGCCGAGGAACAATTCGAAGACGATTACGAGGAGGAGGAAGAATTGGTGGATGACAACGATTATGCACAAAACTACTTTGACAACGGCGAAGGAGACGATATCGATGATGATGATGGTAAGCAACTACCCAAATACTGAAACATGTAAACAATGAGATGATTGACACTCTCTTTTTATTCTTAGATGGTGGCGATTATTATTAATACACATCCCCTTTTCACAAACAGCATTCTTTTTTCTCTCTTCTCTCTATCTCTCTCTCTCGTTTTATCTTGGGCACATGTTAATCACGCTTATCTCCCTTCCTGCAATTATCATTCATCCGTATAATAAGAACAACCTTCATGCATGCATTTTACAAACTCTTTTTTTCAAATTGGAAATGAAAAAACACCATTTGATATATAAACGGTATTGTTGGGGTCTTCTGATCAAGCATGATATTGTAGATCACCCGGAACTTGTCATTCTCCGAAAGAGCAAAGATGGCGTGAAATATCCTCTTTTTGCAATTTGTTGAGTGGGATGATGTCAGGCGATGTGATCACGCACGGCCACTGCAGTATTCGTCTGATTCGGAATAAGCATCAATGTGTGTGTGTGTGTGTATACGTACATGACCTATACCTGCTGCTGCGGTGGTGGCGGGTGTTGTATTATGTTGTTGTGCCCATTCAAGGGATGTTCTACAGTATGATTACCATAAATGGTGGTTGTTGACAGCAGTGCCTATTGAATGAATGGGGATTTATAACCTTGCCTTCATCCATTCTTCTCATTTCTTTGTCCTTTCTTCTTCCATTCTCACTCTATTACTTCTACTACTACTCACAAAACGATTACTGTCCTTCCAAGATGATGTGCTGTAACCGATGTGGCGATATCCTATCCTCTGGCAAATGTCGTAAATGTGGTGGACGTGCAGTTGGTAAGCCCCAAGATTATCCTTCATACCTTGCATTTATGTTTACCATTATTATTATGTAGCATCCATTATTGCAAGCGGTATGGGGTCTGTGAGAGCCGTTAGTACAACCACCAGCGAAGAGAACAACCAAATCAGCATTGCCGATAAATGGCAGAGCCAGTGAGTTGCCAGTGACACAAAGGATTTGCCAAATCATTCATATGCTTACGTTGTGTATCTGAAAATTAGATATGAAAATGGTATTCTTGGAAGTCCTCATACAGTCTTTGATGCCAAAGAGAAGCAACAGCAACAACCTTCCTACCTTAAGAGCTCTACTAGCAATGGTACCTTACGCACACGTCGAAACAGCAGCCCCCAAGGTCTCATGGGCAAACGCAACTCGCTTTCCTTGTCACTTCAAAACAGCTGTGCCCAATGTAATCAACGTCTACGATATGATACGCCATCGTACCTGGAAAATGGAACTCGTTATTGCAAAAGCTGCCACACCGACCTGTTCAGCAAGGGAACTTGGTAAGCAAAAACGCCAACACCACATTATTAGAGCTGACCCCTTGTGGTACAAAATCCATTTTAGCTCCAAATGCAAGAAAGCAGTATTCCCACAACGAGATACATTTATTGAGCACAAGACATCGGTGTGGCACCGTGATTGCTTCCGATGCCATGGATGCTGTGTAGCTTTGCACGATGTGCCCATGGTGGATCTACGTGGTCGTCCTTGCTGTGAACCATGCTTGATGGCCCAATCAGGTGAAGCACGTCAATCATCAACGCGTCAAGTCTATGATATTGCAAAGTTGCATCATCCAAAGAATGACAATAGCAGCAGCAGCATTGCCGGTACACCAATCCTTATCAAGGGCAGCAGCGACACAATGTCATCTGCAGGATCCATCTTTGGTACTCCAAAGACACCTCCCAATACACGACCTCGTATTGATTCACAACTTTTCCATCATTATCAAAAAACGTTGCAACGTGATAATACGGCTGCCAGTCCACCACCACCTCCTTTGTCCCCAGCTGGGTCAATTCGTTCTTCAATCTCTGGAAGTCCACTTTCTATTTCACCTTCATCTTCACCTTTGAGTTTCCACTCATCGTCATCATCATCCACATCACGTGTGAACAATGCATCACCTGTACAAGTGAATGGTGCTGGTACCCAATCTCCCCCTATTTCAGCTCTTGCTAATGCAACAACAACAACACGCCGTCCTACCACCACCACCATGCCACCAGCATCCCCTGTGCCAACATCTTCTGAGTCTACTGCTAGTACTTCGACCACCACCAAAAATGGCCGCCGTATGTGTGCCGAATGTAGCAAACCATTGCAAGGTACCAAGGTGAAAATGCCTTCTCCTTCTGGCGACATTTGGTATCACTATGATTGTCTCAAGTGTGCAGGTTGCCGTGGTCACTTTACCGAATCAAAGATTGTCCGCCTTGGCAACACAATTTATCACCCAGAGGTGAGTCACTCTTAACTACAAGCCATCATGGATGCTGATTGACTTTCGACATAAAAATAGTGTCTACCCCCTAGTGAACCTGCTGAAGAACAGCAACATTATAAATGCCACACGTGCCAAAAAGCAATCAAGGACAAGTGCGTACGCAATGGTAGCAAGTATTATCACATTGAGGTAACATACACACGTGACAACGTTATTCTTGGACCATTTGAATATTAACAAACATGCTACCTTTTAGTGTTTCCAATGTCGTAAATGTCAAAAGGTGCTTGACCATAGTCGTCCCTTTTACGAAGTGCAAAATGAGCCACATTGTGAGAGCTGTGTCAATCACACCAACCCACGTCCAAGCAACCAAGGTCCTCCAACACCACGACCCACACCATCCCATCGCATGCGAGGTAGCACAAGCACTCCTCTTTTGCCTAGTCATCGCACCTTTGACAACAATCCTTCAAGCCTGTTAATGCATCGTACACGTGCACTACCAAGATTGGGAGGATCAAAGTACTGTCCCCGATGCCATGCAAGCATTGCTATTATGGATGAAATCCCTGGACCCAATGCTACTCGTTGGCATCGCAAGTGCTTACGATGCGTTGGATGCAAGAAACAAATGGATTCTGGAGCCAAAGTCAGCGAAAATGAAAATGGCGAATCATTCGTGCAATGCCGTGGATGCAGAGTAAGTGCTTAAAAACATCATCATCATACACACGTCAATGCTCACACGACGACATGGACGAATAGGATAAAACGGGTACAACACCCAAGTTTGTGCGATAATTCAAGCACCCAACCCCCATCGTCGTCCCACCTTAGATGATGTTGATGTAGATTGTTCTTGTTATTCACCACGATATGTATATATTAGTTAGCCCTGCATTGTATCTTGAGCCATTATTATCCCTTTCCACGCACGCTGTGCAGATTGTTGATTGAACAAAATGAATATAAGCAAAGTTTATTATAAGAAACAAGCGTACTATCTCCTAGGCTGCTGTGTTCCCGATCCTTATCCCATAACATCACCTTTGCCATCACAAACCACTGATACATCATTGTTATCCGAGCGTCTATTCAATCATAAAGTAGTAGTATGTATATGCATGTTGAAAGATGAATAAAGAAAAAGTCTATCATTGTGATGTATGCTTGCTAAAATCGAGCTTGGTTTGGACGTAGCGTGAATCCCGATCATACTTGCTCAAGGCATCCATGAATTGTTGCATCGTGACACCTTTGCGAGAGTCGACATGATGAAAATGGACACCCAATGTCCTGACTTCGTTGTTACGCCATTCATCATCGAAAAAGATCATCTCGCTGCAATCGATCCCCGTCTTTCGCCTTAATGCTTCAAAATGCTTGATTTTGCTGCTGGGATAGATCTCAAAGCGTTCAATGGCTGCATGCATCGTCATGTTCAACTCTGGAATCCGCAGTAATTTAAGCGCAGCATAAGCCCTATCATTACCATAGCAACAAGATCAATCAATCACCTAGATACAGCAATATGGTTTAAATCCTTCCTTACCAATCAGGTGTATGCGTGCGTGAAGCAATAGCAATCTTGGTATTGGGCATCGAGTTGTGGATAAGTGCAAAGATGGCTGTGGTGGTCTTGAAGAGATGCATCTCGTATCCATCCCTAGTAACAAGCAGCAGTTAGCCTCGTAGATCAATCTGTCACCTTCTTCCTCACCTGTCGTAAACAACGTTCTTGGCCTTGTCATACGAAAAGGGTGGTCCTGGTCATTTTACCAAGTGAGACGCTGTAACTCAAGACATGGCCTTGTATGAAATGTAGTAGATTACCTGAAGTGGAGTCAATCCTTGGAGAGAAGGTTAGCATTCATAAGCGATCAGCCGCATTTCAATGGTAAGCGCTTACCATTCTTCCCATAGTGTATAGTCCAGATCAAAGACGATCAGCTTGGGATGGCGTTCAGGGAGTTGCTGAGTCCTTGTCATTAGTGTAAAACAACAGGAGGAAAAAGAGATACAGGCACCGAAATCATGCACGAAACAAATGCTGTCAATAAAAACACCGCATACGATGCTGTCGTCAGGCACATCGCTTATCAAACCATGCTTTCGCTGTCAAAGTATACAATAGAGGAGATAAGAGGATGAAAGGATACCATTTAAAGATATGATAACCATGTCAAATGCGCTATCAGAGCATCTCTTTCCAGTCATCCATCATCACTTTTTGCACCCATAAGCACATTCCAATTACAAAAGAGATTTGACATTGTCTTATAGCGGCATACTTACACGTTGGTGAATGAGATGTTATATTTTGGGATTCAAAAAGTGGATTAGGTCTCCCAGATTTTTATGTTTTCAAAACGAAAGCTAAAGTATGCATAATTATGGTGACAAGTGGGGAATATAGAAGGGTCATACGTATCCATATTATAATGTTAATGATAAGTGGGGGATATAAAAGGTTGTAAAAAGAAGAAACGAATGATTTTTAAAGGATTGCAGCAGTAGTAGTGGGATGATTATTGATGGATGCAAAAAACTTCTTTTCAACGGTGGTGGACACCGGGCTTTGATCCGGCAAAGGACGTTTCTTGCCAACTTGTTCAAGGTTCTCACGAAATTCGGCAATGACGCATTCACAGAATGCAACTACGATAGGCTTGAGCTAATAGAGGACAGCGTAAATTTTCTTGTTTGATGAATGTGGATAGAGCGTACTTACTGCTGTAAGGCCACGATCGGTCTTGCGAGCAATCTCAGATGGTTCAAAAGGATGAAACATAAGATCAAAACGGAACTTGCAAGCACTGTTCATGCAAAAAAAGTGTTACACATGATGTTGTTTTTCCTCTTTGCCAACTCCTACTACTACTACTTACGCAGAAAAGAATCGAAGATTCTCAATAGCTCTGAAAGTGCGACCCGTCTCTTGGTGTACCTTGTTGATGAATCCAAATGGGCGACGAGAGCGCTTGACAACGTTGTTGTAAGCATTGCATAGAATGCGACCATCACTATGGATTAGGATGGGTTAACGTCATGTTGCATGGTAATGGATAATCAAATACATACGCCAAGTACTCCAAGAATGCCTCTTCACTATCGTTGGGATCGGGGATGGGTTCATGGTCATGTACATCACCCTGCAGACTTTGTCGATTGTCCGCCAATAACGCACGATAACGACCTATGTGCCGATTATTAGAATCATGCCACTTTTGCCAAATCGTAGTAAAACTTACCCATGTTATCATTGACAAAACATGTTGGATCGAGCCAATCAGGTAATCCAGGACGAGTGGATTGGCTTGTTGTCGTGGTAGTAGTAGTTGATCTTGATTTGTGCATCAACGACTTGATCTCAGGGCTGAAAGTAACGGGAGGAGCACCAATATGATGAGGAGGATTGAAAGCATACTCTTCAACAACACCCAAGTATCTCAAGATGGCTTCACGTTCCTTGGCTAAGCCGTCAAAAGTAATGGCATGATCGCGATGGGTGGTTTCAAATTCTCGAATCACACTCAAAAGATGAATGGCAGCATGCCGAAGCTTGACGAGGGCCGAGTCAGCGAGATCATTTCTGTGCAACGTATAATTTCGAATGGATTCAATCGTACGTGACACCGAGTGAGCAAGAGAAGCAATGTGGTACTCGGAGCCTTCATTGTCGGAAGAAGGTTCCGAATCCGAGAGTTCCGAGGAAGCATATGCAGTGTTGGAAACCATAGACCAAGCTGAAAGCGTCGATTGGATATCATGGAAACATTGACCCAAAAGTACATCCAAATCGGTTTCTACATCCAAATCAAGCCAACTAGGACGAGGTGGTGTGGATGGTTCAGGCAACAAGTCATCATCGTCTTCTTCTTCAGGGACACTGCTAGTAGTGGTGGTCGTGTTGTTGCTGTTCTTGAAACCAAGGATGCCCACTCTATATGCATAGAGTTGTTAGCGTCGATTCTTTTCTGCATATAACATGACTTGATTTGCCCCCCAAAAAAGTAACTTACTTGTTTACTTTGAGATCTCTTTTGGCATAAAAGTGCTGCAAGCGTTCAATCGAACCAAGCGTAAGAACGGATGATCGTCGTTGTGCTTTTTAAAATACAGATGAGATTTGATTGTTTCATGCGCAGCATCCTCCAAAGTAGGTAACACACAACACTTACCAGAGCGTGCAAATCCCTTTGCTTGGATACCGTTGACTGGTTTAAGGTAACGTCGTCCTTCAGGGCTAATGGCTCGAACCACGCTATTATCATTTCCTCCAATTCTTGATCGACGACCCGTTGAAAAGGTATCCGTAGTGGAACAAGAAGATGATGAACTAGGGCAACAACTACTGGTGGCATCGTGTTGTTGCAACAGGTCTTTCGAGTCGCTTTCTGCAAACGAGGCGTCCTGGTTCGACTGATGAGCAGAAATGGACAAGGTAGATTGTTGCAACATGACGCCCCCGACAATGACGACTCGCGTACAAAAAAGAAAGAGAAAGAAAAAGGAAGCAAAGGGGTATCAAAGTTTCAAGCAAGGTGGCGATTATATATTCATTCCGTTTCCATCACCACCCCCCTTCTCTTTCAACCCCCAACATACATCCACCCCCGAGAGAATTGCTTGTTATTGACAAGTAACTCAGAGCATACATACTTGAATGCATTCATTGTATTATTCAAAGATGTCTTAGTAATAAAGGAGATCGTATTCTATCGGCGCTTTCTTTCTCTCTTTCATCATGCATATTTCTCCTGAAGTCTTTTATGGATTGTTATAACCTTGCAGGTGGATATTGCTGCTGCGGTGTAGTATCATATCATGTACTGCGTACATATGTGCGAATGTAATATATGCAAGAGATGATACGAAGGATATAACATTTGCTGCACATCATGACAAGCGTATCCACAACAAACAAGCAAATTTAGGCCGAGCCCACGGAAACATTCTTTGATGATCAACAACAGCAACATCAAGGGGGTAGTTGTGGAATTGAAACCATTGTCAAGGACTGCGGATGACTCTTTCAACATTGGCATGGTTGCACGAGGGTTTCCTAGCAACAGCGTATTGTCATACCAACAGCATAGTAAAAGTGCATAATGGCGATATTCCCGCGCGCGCGTGACCTGACGACATAACGGCGACGTTCCGTATTATTGTGTACACAATGATGTGATGATGAAAATGTGTTTCAGCCTTATTATTCATCGATTGCTGCAACCTTATCACATACACTTTGGGATGAACCGGCAAGAGGTGCATGCCAATCAGCGGAGTAGTCATACATCAATCAATCACCACCATCACCACCTTGGAATGACGTCCATATTTCCTCCTCCTCCTCCCCCAACAACATGTTGTCTAGGATCCCTCTCCTCCTCCTCTTCAATCATTCTCTCTCTCGCACTCGCATGTGATAGTGAATAAAGTAAAGTCGCATGCATACATCCTTTGTTGTGTCGATGGTGTTTTGCATGTGATATCTATATTGAATTCATTGTTGTTGCTGTACAATCTATCATTCTTTGTATATGGATGTGTGTCTGTGTGTGTGCGTGCGTGCATGTGAGTGGCGTGTAGGGATAGCGTTTAGACACCCGAGCTTCTAAGGTCCTCAAGACGCTTGACAACAAACATGCTGGCATCCAAGAAACGCTCGACACAGTTGGAAAGGCAGCTCTCGTCATTGCGATCAGTCTTGTTGTTGATCTTGAAAATGCACTTGTCCTGCATAAAGAAGCGAATGAGTACTGTTCAATGGCGTGCAGCATGTTGTGCTCGCTCTGTTTCTCTTACCCAGCACGAATCGGTCATGGCATGAACGGTTTGTTGAATACGGGCCTTTGCATTCTCAGCCTCCAAGAACTATCCACCGCAATTTGGAGTTCATTAGTCTTCTTTCTCGGTAAAATAAATGCTTCTAAACCACTTACTTGAGCAAGCTCACGTTGCTCGCTTTCAGAGAATTGCATTTGTGGGTCTGACATTTTTGGTGTTAATAGACAAGAAAGAGGATGTCGGATAAGCCTATTTCGGAAGAAGCTTCGAACAACATTTTTCTCGTGACGCGCTTACGCTTTGACTTTGTAGTAGCCCCAACCCATCCACCCTAGCGTAATCTCACACGGTGGAAATCAAAGTCAGTCATACATTCAATCGCGAAGACCACCATCCTGCAACCTCAAACCTTGCTCATTGATGACAAGTACAAAACATGTGTTGTTGCTGCTCGTATATAAACCACGTTTCCATGAACACGAACCAGTTCCTTGGTTACCTAGCAATTAAAGGATTAAATCATGATTCAAATGCCGTGTAGATGATGGACGCCATAAATGTGGTGTGTGTGTGTGTGTGCTTTGGTCATTGGGAAGTACTACCAACGAGTGTCCTACTGTAGCGTGTGAATGGGTCCACTGCTGTCAAATCCAAAAAGGCCCATCCAAGGATCTGACTTTTGATCTCACCCTTAACAGAGGATGTCACCACGTGAAACGACTACCATGCCTAGATGCACATGTTCTAACCCTGGATCAGTACAATCACCACCCAAGCTCAGCCATTATGGAAAATCCCCATTACATAAACGACAACATGCATTTTACCACAATGCCATTCGATCATCGATTGAAACAAAGTAGACTCGTTGCATTAAGGGCCGAGAAAACATGATCAGCAGCTGTAGCAGCCTATGGATCGTCCCCATCCTAGAATTAACACATCCTCCCCTATTCGACGATCCTGAATCTCAGTAGTACCCTACAGTGACATATGATAATGTTGTACGAAAGGCATCACCTCTTAATTAACCGCATGGCACATATATAAAAGCTTAGCACCATTTCCATTTATCCTCCTCAAACACACCTTATTCTTCTTTCGTTATTCTTTTGGCCCATTGGCCACCTACCACCCATACCATTCCTTTACTTTACTCTCGTTAACGGCATACATTTACTACATCAAAACCAACAACGACGACTACGTAGTTAACAATAATGAAGCTATCCATTCTAACCGTATTCTTGGTTGGATGCTGTGTGGCATTAGCATGCTCACATAAAAAGCACCCGGTTGAGCGATCTGATACGCAACGATACATTGTCCAAGTCAATCATGACGTTGATATCCTTGATTGTACGTATACATAATACGCTTGTCGACGCACGTAATATTGATCATGATACGCTTTTATAGTTATTCCCAACTTTCTCGAAAACGCTTTCCAAACCCTCGAAGACTTGATCCATGAGACTGAAGAGGTGGCTGAAACTGTTGTTGAAGATGTTGGCAAGACCATTGGGAAGCTGTTTAAGCGTTGTCATAAAAAGCCGGAGCCAAAAGCTATCCAAGTCCACGACATTTTTGATATTGGCGGCATGTTCAAGGCGTTCCAAATGGAGTTACACAATGATACGATCCTCGATTCATTGTTGGATATCACCCAAGTCATGTCGATCATTCCTGATGATGATATTGAATTCCTCTTGCCAAAGCCCAATGCCCATAATTCGGTTGATAAACGTGATGAGGTATGTAGATAATACCCTATGACTCGACATGGATGTATTCTTACATAATGACAACAACAATAACAATAGTCTGATGATGAAGATGATACTTCGAGTGAGACATCCTCCTCTTTGAGTGCTACGAAACCCACACCAACCGGCTCATCCGACAAGGAATGGTCGAGCACAACTTTCTCTTCAGCAATGCCAACCCATACACCTACCAAAGGTCACAAGAACGACACAATCACGTATATCAAAATGCCTGAGGAACCACAAGCACCATGGAATTTGGTCCGTATTTCTCAACGTGAACTTGATTTGGAGCAGCCTTATACCACTGATTCTCTTTCTGGGTAAGCCATCATCATCATTCCTCCTCCAAAATTGGCTTTGCTAATGGTTTTAAAAAGTGCGGGTGTCACAGTGTATATCATTGATGATGGATTGGCTATCCACAATGAAGATTTTGAAAAGCGCGCATCCTATGGCTGGTCTGCCGTGGCGAATAGCACATCTAACAAACACATCACCCAAAAGAGTACTTCTAGCGCAGGAGGTGGTAAAAACAGTGACCCCAGAGATGGCGGTGGTCATGGTACGTGCTTAACTTCATCATCCTTAAAACCACCATGATGGCATGCTCACCATTTTTCCTCATGTTACGAATACGTAGGCACCCATGTTGCTGGTATTATTGGTGGTAAGCATTATGGTGTTGCCAAAAATGTGACACTTGTTGGTGTTCAAGTATTACAACCAAATGGCAAGGGCTCTGTATCCAACTTCCTTGGCGGTATCAATTGGGTCGTTGAGCAAGAAAAGAACCAGACTCGACCAGTGCTCATCAACTTGTCTCTTGGATTACCAAAGGAGAACGTACGAGCAAAAACATTGGCACAAGGTAAAAAGTTTAATGGGACAATGAAAAGGACAACGTATGCTCATTTTTATCCTGTAAAGCTGTGGAAGCTGCTGTCAAGGCTGGTATTCCTGTCATTGCTGCTGCCGGTAACTCTGCAGTGTAAAGTATATATGCATAACTCAATTGTAGTATACATGCTCACCATGAACGTACATAGTGATGCATGTGATATTGTTCCAGCAAACAGCAAGAACGTTTTCACGGTGGGGTCGACGACACAAGAGGACGAAATGGATTCCCAGAGTTGTTATGGGGCATGTGTAGATGTATTAGCTCCAGGTATGTATGCATGTTTTATTCATTACGAAGGAAGAACTATGTACTGAATTGACATCTATATAGGCTTTGATATCACCAGCACCTATATTGGAGAGCCCGATTCGACCGCAACAATGAGTGGAACATCTATGAGCGCACCTCATGTATCAGGTGTTGCAGCAATGATTTTGCCTTATCTTGATAATCCCACACCCAAAGAGCTCTACAAGGTCATGCGTGGTATGGCTACACGTAATAAGATTAGTGGCATCCCTGACAAAAAGACCCCCAATGCCCTTTTGTACAATAAACTAAAGAACCATTGAGGAACACATCATGTGATGTGAGCAAACCTTGGAGAATGACTCACCATTTTTGATTGGTGGAAGCCACCACAGCACCGCAGTAGGAGAGGTTGATGGAGGAAAGAAAAAAAAACTACCGGACTAGTAACTCCGTTTTCACCACCCTCACCTTTACCCTTTCACAATGGCAACTACAAGTGAACCTCCCAAGGTGCGTCTACTAACTTGGCTTCCTAAATCGCTTCATTACGTTAACATTGCCCTCCATTAGACTGCCAAACGTGATGCCCTCCGTGCACTCGAAGGCAAAGTGCGTACCTTTTGGGACGAGACCAAGGCTTTTGAAATCGATGCACCTACGATCGAAGAGCATGCCAACAGCAACGACTTGCACGAGGCTTATCCCAAGTACATGGCCTGTATGCCCTACCCTTACATGAACGGTCGTTTGCATTTGGGACACGCGTTCACCATGTCCAAGACCGAGTTTGCCGTTGCTTACGAAAGAATGAAGGGCAAGCGTGCTCTTTTCCCTCAAGGTTTCCATGTCACTGGTATGCCCATCAAGGTAACGATATATATATACATTTACGCGCGCGTTCGTGTCTATGGATACACATATTGATACCATTCAATTCTTTGATAGGCATGTGCTGACAAGCTTACTCGTGAAATGGCCATGTTCGGAAAGACCTTTGAATTGTATGATGAGGCAGCCCTTGCTGAGGAAATGGATGTCAAGGCTCAAGTGAACAAGAATGTCAAGAGCAAGGTGGCTGCAAAGACCGGCAATGTGACATACCAGTTTCAAATCATGGAACAGCTTGGTATCCCTCGTGAGGAGATTAGCAAGTTTGCCGATCCTTGGTACTGGACAAAGTACTTTCCCCCTCTTGCTATGAAGGATATCGATGCTTTTGGTGGCAAGGTCGATTGGCGCCGTACTTTTATCACCACCGATGCCAACCCCTACTATGATTCGTTCGTTTGCTGGCAAATGCGTAAGCTCAAGGCTTTGAACAAGATCAAGTTTGGTGAACGTTATACCATCTATTCCATCGTTGATCAACAACCCTGTATGGATCACGATCGTCAATCCGGTGAAGGTCTTGGCCCTCAAGAATACACTGGTATCAAGATGACCGTTCTCGACTGGTCCGACAAGGCTAAGGAGGTGCTTGGTCAAGTTGAAGCTCTCAAGGATATGAAGGTTCACATGGTCGCCGCCACCCTTCGTCCTGAAACCATGTATGGTCAAACCAACTGCTTCGTTGGTCCCGAGATCGACTATGGTGTCTACAAGGTCAATGACAAGGAGGCTTTCTTGTGCACTGAACGCGCTGCTCGCAACATGTCCCATCAAAAGATCTTTGCCGAGGAAGGTGTCATCAACAAGCTTGCCGAGATCAAGGGTGCTGATATTGTTGGTACCAAGATCCATGCCCCATTGAGTACCTATGACCACGTTTACGTCTTGCCCATGGAAAATGTGCTTCCTACTAAGGTAAAGTGTGTGGGATTATGGATCCTTTGAAGGAGATGGATAGGTTAACTAATATGCGTTGATAGGGTACTGGTGTTGTTACCTCTGTTCCTTCCGATTCTCCTGATGATTTCGCCACTGTGTCCGATCTCAAGAAGAAGTCAGCTTATTACAACATCCAACCTGAATGGATTGCCGATTATGAGCCTATTCCTATCATCGAGACACCCACCTATGGCAACTTGATTGCTCCCACCCTCTGCAAGCAAAAGAAGATCAACTCGCAAAAGGATCGTGTTCAACTTGCCGAAGCCAAGGAGATTGCATACAAGGAAGGTTTCTACATGGGTACTATGGTCATTGGCAAGTACAAGGGCTTGAAGGTGCAAGAAGCTAAGCCCAAGATCAGAGAGGAACTTGTTCAATCGGGTGAAGCTTTCGTGTACAGTGAACCTGAAGGTCTTATCATGTCGCGTTCTGGTGATGAATGTATCGTTGCCTTGTTGGATCAGTGGTACTTGGATTATGGTGAAGCTGAATGGAAGGCTTTGACTGAAAAGTGCTTGGGACAAATGAACACCTTCAACAACGAGACCCGCAACCAATTCCAAGGAACTCTCGATTGGCTCAACCAATGGGCTTGTGCACGTAGCTTCGGTCTTGGTAGCAAGTTGCCATGGGATCCTCAATTCCTTGTCGAGTCCTTGTCTGATTCCACCATTTACATGGCTTACTACACTGTTGCCCATTTGTTGCACCAAGGTTCTCTTGATGGTACCACTGTGGGCCCTGCCAACATTCGTGCTGAGCAAATGAAGGATGGTGTTTGGGATTACATTTTCAAGCTTGGTCCTTTCCCTGAGGACACTGATATTCCAAAGGCTACTCTTGACAAGCTTCGTCGTGAATTTGAATACTTCTATCCTCTCGATTGTCGTATGTCTGGCAAGGATTTGGTGCCTAACCATTTGACTTTCTTCTTGTACAACCACACTGCCATGTTCCCTGAAGAATTCTGGCCACGTGGTGTTCGTTCCAATGGCCATTTGTTGCTCGACTCCAAGAAGATGTCAAAGTCCACTGGCAACTTCATGACCATGTCCGATGCTATTGAAAAGTATGGTGCTGACGCTACTCGTTTCGCCCTTGCTGATGCCGGTGACACTATTGAAGACGCCAACTTTGAGGATAGCACTGCCAACGCTGCCATTTTGCGTTTGTACACTTTGCTTGAATGGTGCGAGGAGCAAATCACCAAGGTTGACAAGTTGCGTACCGGCGAGTTCAACTTTTACGACCGCGTGTTTGAGAATGAATTGAACAAGCTTGTGCGTTTGACCGATGAGGCTTATGCTGCCACCAACTACCGTGAAGCTCTCAAGTATGGTGTCTTTGAATTCCAAGCTGCACGTGATCATTATCAACAAGCTTGTTTGGAAGTTGGTATGCACAAGGATCTTGTTTTGCGATACATTGAGATGCAAACCTTGACATTGACACCCGTGTGCCCCCACTGGTCTGAACATGTCTGGCGCGATCTTCTCAAAAAGGTAATCTCGGTCATCACAAGCATGTGCTTTTCTTTTTTATGTAATACTCATTTTGGGATTAATTTGCCTATTTTCGTTTTCTAGGAGGGTACTGTTACCAGCGTGTTGTTCCCACAACCCACTGCCCCTGTGGACGATTCCATTTTGGCTGCTGCCGAGTATGTGCGTCGCACCATCAAGTCCATTCGTGATACCGAGTTGAGCTTGCAAAAGAAAAAGAAAAAGGGCAAAGACGTCAAGTCCGATTACAACCCCAATGCACCAAAGTCCATCAAGATCTTTGTTGCTAACAAGTTCCCTGAATGGCAAGAACAAGTCTTGGCTATTGCCAAGGAGCATTACGATGAGGTAGGATGGTAGAAGGAAGGATGGGAAACATCTGTCATTGGGGTATTTGTGATTTACATGGTATATTGCAAATATAGGCCACTGGTAAATTCGATGATGTCAAGATCCGCCAAGAATTGGGTTCCAAGGGTATGCTCAAGGACAAGAAGGTGATGCCATTCTTGCAAGCTGAGAAGGTAAAGTTTATCAGCGCCACTGCTGCTGCTGTCATGCAAATGGGAGCGATGAGGGGGAGGGTATTAGCGTACCCTGAGAAAAAATATACAAGTTGACTGATCGAAACTACCAATGTTAATAGAGACAAATCGAGAATGTTGGCCCATCAGGTTTCAACCGTGCATTGAAGTTCAATGAAATCGAGACACTCAACACGTGCGTTCGTGAAATCCAACGGGCGCTTGGTTTCCAGACCATTCACATTATCAAGGTCGATGAATGCGCCGAAGAAGATTCCAAGGCTGCTGATACCTCAGTACCTGGTGTGCCCTCTTTCTCTTTCAAGAACGAGTAGATCTTTCTAAATCGAATCCATTATACACACACTCTCTCACACCCATACACAAAAGCACCCACATGTTTTTTTTCCTCATTACTTCCATAGAAGAGATCTCAAGTAATATAGCAACTAAAATCGGATTTCTTTGAAAAGAGAATAAGTACACAGGTTTATTACGCGGAGTTGCTGCACCGCGTGGTGCCTAGCAACCACATAGATGGGGTAACCATGGCAACCAAAGGCAACGGGGAATATGATACAATATCTACATCATAGAACTTTCGAAGGAGAATTGGGGGAGGACAATGACGACGAAACGGGATAGAATAATGAAACGCAAAAAAAGGGGGAGAGAAAAAGGATAAAGAAAAAGAGATAGGGTAATGATAATAGTAGTAAGAAGGGTGGCGTACGTCGTTAAACCACAGCTGCTTGTTGACGTTTTGAAGCCTTAAAGTTTCTCTCCATGGCTTTCAGGAACAATTCACCTGCCGTGATTGGATCCGTATACAAGTGTCGTCCCTGAACAATGGCTGACTTGTTAGCTTGACTTGAGTAAGCGATTGCATAACGTGGTCCTTGTCCTGCATCAAGTTTAGGTGGAGTGCGAACGCTCTTGAAAAGATCATCGGACCAACGCATGATAAGATCGCCTAAGCTGCATACGATTTCATTGTTGCTTGGTGGAGGTAGGCACAAGGGGTCATTGTGCTCATCACAGATCAACTGTAATCCTGGTTCACCGGGTCTTTGGAATAACAAGGTTAATGTATCAACATCATTGGCACTCCAACAAGCATTCTCGCCTGTACGTGTATGGAGACAACGTAATGTGTTGAGGGTGTCGGGCTGGCTGATATCGTGACACCGTGTAAAGAAATCGCATGGAAATCCAAGACCAATGGCCAAACAAACGAGTAATTTTTCTGTCAATTCATGGCATTGATGCATAAAACTTTCCGTTACAGGGCGAAAACCAGGACAATCTTCGTTTGTTGGCCACAAATCATCGATGCCGTAATGACTGAATTGTGCTGATTCGGCGGCCGGTCGAATCTTTTTTTTGTGGGTTGTCATTGTATGGAGTAGTCAGTGACATGTGCGTTCTCTTTCTCTCGCTATACAAAAAAAGAAATATGGCTGGGGCAAAAAAGACACACCTGTTGCCATCCTGCATTACGAGCGACATCCATTGGGTATTTCTCCTTGACTTGGTCTGGTAAAGCAAAAAAGTCGACGCTGGCACCAAACATGGCACGAATGTCTTCACGAGGAATGCCATGGTTGACCACTAAAGTCGTTACAAAAACAAGGCATAGTTTTAGTTATACTAGGTATATCAGCATAAATAAGGCAGGTGCAATGCCTTAATTATAGAAGACAAAAGTGACGGGTGTTTACCGTAAAAGAAACCATCGTTTTTGGCAGCTCTCAAAAGTTGGTCTACGATTTCGTCACGGCGATTATCATAGTCTGCCAAGTCAACTCGCACAATCTTATCATGCTTGTTTTCTTGAAAAGTGCCAACGTTGGCGGTGGTACTAGTAGTAGTGGTGGTTGTGGTAATGGATGGGGTCGACGAAAGTATTGAATGGTTGATAGAAACAGCTTCGGCGGACATGGTGGATGATGAGGATGAGGAGGAGAGTGAGAAAAAAGAAAAGGTGGGTGGGTTGTGTTGATGTAAGAACGGGTTGAAAGAGATGAAAAACTTGACCAAAAGAAAAAGGATGATCGGACCACACATTTTCATCTTTTATAGCGGCACCCCACAAAATTGGCCAATAGCCGCGCCTAGGGCACTCGCTAGACCTCTCATGGTGAATTTACCACATCAAAAGATGCTGACAAGCCTTGTGCTACATGTCTGCGTTTTTGCAGCTTATGGGGAAAAAAGAAAATTGTATTTTACAGCGTGTTTTTACATGGAGTTGCTGAACCATATTTACAAATGTGTGTGTGTGTGTGTATGTGTCTGCTTATGGGGGGAGGGGGTGTGGAGTGAAAAAAGTCGACGCCTGATGATAAGCCATGTGTGTGTACAACAAGGGAGAAACATTCACGTATTTTTTAGTGTATAACAAAAGGTACTGTGACGCAAGGAAAGCGGCGCTTGTGATCTTCGATGTAATCGCCCAAGTCGCGGGCTAACATGGATTGATAGTAGGCATCGTCCCGATAAATACTGAATGCGCACCAAAAGGCATGGTCGCATTTGTCTTGTAAAACGCCACCGACAACATCAGGGACACGGTGGTCGATTTGGTAACCACCCATATGAGCTGAAATTATCACGTCATCCCTGAGAAATATAGGGTGTAATATTAGTTTTTGTTGTGTAAGACATAGGCTTGTTGATGATCCATTCACCCACAAAAGTGGTATTGGGGGAGGTATGTGGGAAACATATGTGCAAGGGACAATTGTGGTGCTGTCGGATTTTACGTACATGTCAATCATGAGTTGTTGGCGTCCACTACGATTGATGTCGGGGATCGAAGATCCCCATACAACCCGCCCAACCCCGCGGTAAATACTTTGTGAGGCACAAGCGGGACACTATAATTTATGTGAAAACGCAATGATAAGGGTATATTTACACATACATTGTATTTGTGTGAGTGATATGCATGTGCATTGTCCATGATAAACTCACCGGCTCGCCCGTTGTGTACAATGTTTGGTGAGACCAATTCAGCCCAGGATCATTCAAATCATCGTGGGTCGGCGAAGGATAAAGTTCAGTACAGCTAAAGTGGAACACACATATCGGTTGATAAGCGTACATTCTGCTTTTTGTATTATCTTTCCCCTCCGGCATTTAAAGATAACAGCGATTCACATGCTTTAAGATCCCGATGAGAATGAAATGAAAAACTTACTTCCAAAAGGCTGTGGTCTCGCCTGAATAAGTACCCGTGAAACGATTAGCTATTAGTCAAAGTCATCATCCTCTCATTCATGTTGGGGCGGGGATACTTGCCATGCAAAAGCTTGTTCTTCCTATTCGAATTAGCCCCGTAGCAGGAAATTTCGTTGGTGGTATGGTCAACGATTAATGCACCAAAGGGAAACGATGGATTATGGATCATGACATGATCCAAAGCAAGCTGCATGTAGCATTCATCCAAGGCAACTTGATCATCCATAGAAATAGCCCGACACGGGTTAAAACTGCCATCTGCACCAAAAGCTGGGGAGGGTGATTTGGCGGTAGTAGTAGTAATCGTGATGCTGCTGGCTGACGACAAGGTGGTTACAGCAGCTGCGATAACACCAAGGGATGTGAGGATTCTCATTCTTGTTTGTAATAGTCTAGTAGTAAAAGAAAGGGAAATAGGAAATCGATATCCATTACAGTATTCAAATGCTTGCTAGGCCATGCTGTATATGATCATGTTGGTAATCTCATAGCGATTTCCTTTCTTTATCTCTCTGTACTACGTTCCTATCGTTATCTACTTCTATCATATCATCTTGTCTTTATCAACAAAAACGACAGGTTGCTAATCCATAATCACGTCAAAGTCATATTCTCGAATCTGCCAGCGTATAAATAATTGAATGAAAGCACGTTCGACCTTTGCAGCAGAAGCTATCACCCTTGTTTACGTGGCATTCCCCCCGCATCCATTTTTGCCCTTGTATTTTTAACACGGTTGTACCATCATTGACGCTAAAAGAACATCCAACAATACTCGCATTGTTTATTATCATCGCTGCAAAGAACATCCTCAATCGCTATGGAGAAGAAATGTACCGACATTGAGATCCGAGTTGAGGAGCCAAAAGACATGTGTTATCCAAAAGCTATGCCGCCTGTTTTGGATCAGTCGTTTGTTACTAGGACGAAGCGTAAGCTTACCACTGTCGATGGATGGTTTGGGAGATACGATTATCGCGCTTTTTGGTAGGTGGCATATCATAGATAGATATCCATGTCAATTTCATGCATCATTAATCCCGCACTTTGTTCCTCCGCAGCTTGCCTCGTCTTCCCTTTATCAAACAAAGAAACAACACCTCCCCATTCTATGGTCCTAATGACCCCATTCCAATATTCCTTGCCCTTATCATGGGGCTACAACGTAAGCAGCGTCACTGTACACATTGCCCATTCAAGTGTTGACTTTCTTTTGTCGCAATGCAACAGATTTCCTCACCGTGATTGGCGGCCTTATCACTCCAACAATCCTTATCTCAGGAGCCGGCAGCAATGCTCTCAATCTTGACCAAGAAACCAGGCAGTACATGATATCAGCGTCGTTGATTGTTTCAGGGTTGATGAGGTATGCGTGTGTGTGTGTGTGCTTGTATCCATGTAGTAAAAGACATCGTGTCACTCACAGCAACAAACGTTTATAGCTTGCTACAGATTATCCGCGTCAAGATACCAAAGACACGCTTCTACATTGGTGCAGGGTACGTAAGCCATTCATTGTCATTATGGTCAACATGCTCATCATCATTCTAACAATGACATTTGTAGTCTACTTCAGATCACAGGCGTTTCATTTGCCAATCTTCCTGCAGCTCAGGCATTGATCAGCAACATGTACAAGAGTAAGTAGTACATCTATTACACTTGTAAAGCCATTCACTTATATGATGATGTGTATGTAAATAGGTGGTGTATGTCCTACTCAAGTATTGGATGATGGCACGACTGAATATCTTCCATGCCCTGACGCCTATGGTGCTATCCTCGGCACACAAATGATTTGCGCGTTGCTTACGATTGGTATCAGTTTCCTACCGCCACGCGTGATCCGCAAGCTATTCCCAAAGATTGTGACAGGAATTGTTCTTTTGGTGATTGGAAGCTCTTTGTTGACCACTGGAATGGAAAATTGGGCTGGTGGAACAGGTCCTTGCATGTCACGTCCCACTACAGGCGACTATGTATTATGTCCCAACAATGCAGCTCCACATGCCCAAGCTTGGGGTAATCCCGTCAACTTTGCTCTAGGCGCCTCTGTATTCTTTACTATCATCTTCATCGAATTGGCGGGATCGATCTTCCTCAAGAACATATCCGTCGTACTTGGATTGGTGGTTGGATGTATCATTGCTGCTGCCATTGGCATGTTTGACAGCTCAAGTATTGAAGCTGCCCCTGCTGCGACTTTTCTTTGGGTCAAAACGTTCAAACTATCAGTGTATGGACCCGGCATCATTCCATTTTTATTCGTGTACCTTGATATGAGCATTGAGTGCCTTGGTGATTTGACTGCAGCATGTGATGTATCAGGAATGGAGATCCAAGGTCCTGTCTTTGAGCAACGTTGTCAAGGGGCTTTACTTGCCGATGGCTTATCAGGTGTCTTTTCGGGTTTGGCAACAAGCATGGGCGTCGTTACTTTTAGTCAAAACAATGGTGTGATTGCTGTCACTCGCTGTGCCAATCGTTATGCAGGCGTTGTTTGTGCGGTGTTGATGATCCTATTTGGTGTCTTTTCCAAAATCTCGGCGGCATTTTTGGCTATACCATCACCATTGATTGGAGGCATGTCTGTATTCCTATTTGCATCAGTCGCTACTTCAGGAATTCGTATCCTTGGATACCTTGATTGGACACGTCGTGATCGTGTGGTCATAGCAGCTTCCCTCGCTCTCGCTCTTGGTGTCTCGCTTGTCCCTGATTGGTTTACCTATGTAATGCCCACTGTTGAAAACTCGGCTCTGCAAGGTTTTTACGATGCTATTTCCACGGTCGTTGGAACTGGGTATATAATGGGAGGCATCCTATCCATCCTGCTCAACCTCGTTTTACCTCACGAAGAGGACATTGGTCAAGAGGAAAAACAAGTCGTCGGTGGTGCTGGTCGAATGTTTATGGATGAAGAGGCAGGAACTATTTACACCAAAGATAATATCGATCAGCGTCAAGAGCATTAAAGAGCCCGTGTTTGCAATACACTAGCATGTAATATAGGTTATATTCTACACAAAGAACAGTACATAGTTATCACGTTTAATATCAATACATACGTATCTTTATAATGTTGCTCGTTTCCAACAAGTATATACTGAACATTCTTTTGGTGATGTATACGTATTTCCAGCTATCCTAATTTGGCTCTTATGGAACAACAACGATCATGATCATATTCATGGGCAACGAGATAATTATTGTGCCCTTGTATAGTTGAAACTTTATGCATCAAGAAGAATGTACACAATGGGTGCAATTGGGAGATGGGGTATATGAGATAATTCTATCGACTGGATCCTTCAGGTACCGTGGTGCCTTCACCTCCAGTGCGTTGTGTAGTCTTTTTGATTCCTTGTTCTTCTAATTTCTCTTTGAAGCCTTCATGACCGCTTTCATCCAGGATACCAGCTTGCTTTGAATCGGTACTAGTGCGGCCAGTTCCCACCATGAGTGCTTCTCTAGCACGTCTAAACGCCAAATCAAAGTTGGTGGGAAGATGATCAAGGACAATGGATCGCCTCACGATAATTTCACTCGAGACACGCCGAGCATCCGTTCTTTCAATCACAATTCGGGTATCATTGTGTGGTGCTGGATCCTACAATCAACAATGAGCGACAATGTATCATAGTATGGAGCGAATTACTTACCAGCCAGAATTGATACACTTTTCCTGCTACATACAACTGCATAGAAATATAAATAAGTATACAAGGTATAAGAATTTTCAAGCTTTCATTTACCCTTGGATTCTCCATAGATTCGAGACAACGTTTACGGCATTCAGCAATTCTCTCAAATGCAGCTTCCCATTGCTTTCCTTCGGGCTTATCAGTCCACAGCAATTGACCAATACCAAGATTTTGAGCAGCTTCGGCACTGGCAATGATCAATTCTTTGATATCCATCATCGAGCCGTAACTCAACTTGCTGACAACATCATCCGCAAAGACAATCGATTGAATGTGATCCTATAAAAGAAGACACAAGTTAGCATTGAATGCTGTGTAGCGGCAACCTTTGGGAATACTTGCCTTGTATTGCTCAGCCAGATCAAGACTTAATCCGCAAGCAGGTGCATATCCAAAACATTTGAGCTGGAACTTTTCCTTCTTATCCTTTTGGAATTCATCCATGAAATCGAGCAACATGATCGTCAATATTGAAGCAGTAGCAGCACCAAGACTGTGGCCGACAATATAAAGGGCGTTGGTCGAGTGCTCATTCGAATAGGCAACAAGCTGTGGTGCGACATGACGGAAAAACCACGTGGCTGCAGACTAAGATTTGCATGTGTGAGACCAGATCCTTTATTTTCCTTATCCAACGTTCTTTTTACCTTCATTCCTTTATGCACGAGACCTCCACGCCATGGTTCGTATTCGCAAACAAGATCCGTCATGGTATCGAATGCACTCTATCATGGTCCATTTTCTATTAGTTTGATCCATAATCCCATTTCCACCCTCATCAACCCCTTGCTTACCATTGTACCACGTATACACAATACAATCGAGTTTGTTGGTCTATCTCGAGTGATGAAATAGCTTGGTCGAAAAGCTTCAGCTGCCCGGAATTCGTAAGCCAAAACATCTTCCTTTGGGATGGATAGATATTCAACGACTGAAAGCACATCCGAGTGATCACGCATAGCATCCGAAAAGTAGCCATTTCCCTTTCCAATGAAATTCAATCCTTTCCAGCCATACGATGCCACCGAGTATTTCCAGAAATAGGCTGCCAATTCAATTTCTGACAAGTCCTCAACAACATCCCAGGTCCGGTCTCTTGGTAAATCCATATAGAATCGTTCAAGCATAGAAAATCCGGTCAAGATTTGGATATTGGATAATTCAAAACCTTGTCCCTATTATACTTTAGTCAATCATCTTGATTTCCACCATCACCATTCAACTTACAAATGCAGCAAGCAACTTGCCAATAGCCTTGAGCACCTGATTTGTTTCCTTATTCACGGTCCATGAACCAATGGTGCTGAGCAAAGGAAATAGCTTGACGCCATCATCCTCTTCTTCCAATACATTAACTGTTTCAGCCATCTCCGCCTTAGTTGTACGTACGGATCGTGATGCAGCAGGTTGTTGTTGTTGTTTCCCTTCAGCAGCAGGACCAAATCCAAACCAGCTTGACATGGCTTGTAGAGGCGTTGGATTGTTGCTATTAGTGTTGTTGTCGGGTAACTCTTTGGTTGTTGGATCCACTGGTGCAGATTGTTCCCGTAAGCTTTGAGATGTACGTTTTCTGCTGAGAGCCAGGGGTTGTTTGAGAGGGGTGACGCCCAAGTCTCCATTGGTATTGGTTCCCTCTTCCTCTTCAGCTCCATCACTTTCATCTGGATAATCCAATCCATCTGGTAACGATTCTTTGTCTGATGATCCACGTCGCCTATTGTTGCCGTTGCCATGTTCCTCATACTTTTGAAAAGCGATAGCTGCCGACTCGCGTTGATGTTTGACGTGTTGACGAAATTCTGTTGCCAATTCCTCATCTGTCATACCACGACGACGACCCACCACACCATGACTACCAATACTGCTACCACCACTGCTGCGTCGACGTATGGATAAATTCGCCAAATCAGCCAAGTCGCCACTTGATTCTCCAGTAGTGTCATTGTCTCCATGTGATTCATCTTCTTGATAAATGTAAGATATCTTTGCTTGAATAGCACCCACATTGGTAGCCATGGTTTTGGCGCGACCCACGCGTGAACTTGCACCCGTTGATAGCCGTTTGTCCCAAATCTCATAGTAACTTGTAAACGTCTCTGGCATGCCACGTAAAGTTTTGAGCCGGATCTCGGCCCGACCCACGTGTTTATCCGGCAACAGCATATATGAGTCGTATAAATCAAGCTGAACAGTGTCGAAAAGCTGGGCATGGAAAGTGACCTTGAACTCAAAGCTCTCGTGCCATCGACCCTGCGGGTATTCTGATACCGAAGTCTCGTATAGCTGATCTATGCAAATTCATGTTATCGCCATACCTGTAAAACGCCACACATT
This sequence comes from Lichtheimia ornata, assembly GCF_029851405.1. Taxonomy (NCBI): domain Eukaryota; kingdom Fungi; phylum Mucoromycota; class Mucoromycetes; order Mucorales; family Lichtheimiaceae; genus Lichtheimia; species Lichtheimia ornata. The sequence continues at coordinate 82,562 of NW_026695368.1, forward strand.
CCTTCCCTTGAACTCACCTCCCATTGTCAAGACAACATAAGGCCGTTTGACAGGCACGTTCAAATAGCAGCTGTGAATTTGAATCTATATACTTCCGTCAATGACAAGACCCAAATGCAGAAGCTATACATTCTTGTTTCAGTCATTACAGGAATACATACACGTAGTTTCCCATGTTCAATAGGAGGTGACGATCGTTGGTAGGAAGGATAATGGTTGAGTGACATTGGCGTTGAAAGAGAGAGAGAGAAAAGTGAGCAAAAGCGTTGGGGGGAGGAGCTTGGAATAAAGCCTAAAGTGTCTAGCGGACTTCGACTTGGTTTTCATATGCTTACAACAATCATGCGCAGAGAGATCATCATACATAGCCCATTTCCTATGGGGAGGACTTCATTGTGGTACAACCATTATCATTCATTGTGACACCTTTGTTTTTGTACATTGACAATGATGATTTTCTCTCTCTCATTCTCTTTAATATGCCTGGTATGAAAAGGGTCGACGATGTTTATGGTAGATGCAGGACACTCAAATGAAACTCCAGTTGAAAATGAATCAACGAGTAAAAGAATGCCCCAGTTCCGTGGGTAGGTTTTTCCTCTTCTTTCTCTTTCCACTCTTACTTTCTTCCCCAAAATCATGCAAAGACGTCAATCTCAACCCAACCCCATTATGACGACAGCTTTTTCTACCGATTATCCTCATCACCAACGTCCATTAAAATCACCTACTCGTTCTATTTCTTCCTCTTCATCCACACCCTTGTCACTTCTCGCACTACCATCCACAGATGAAAATCGTCGCCCTTCAACAGAAACATCGTCACCATCATCACCAGCTGAACTTGAACGTGAATTACATCACATGTCTACCCGATTACAACAAGCAGAATCAAGAATTGATAGGCTCAAGGTAAGCGTTGACAAAGGGATGATGATATACGAAAGGAGGGGCGGTGTAAGGTGTAAATGGCGGGTGAAAAAAGTGTTATTATACATGTGCAGCCGGATTGCAATTCACACTGCTTTGTAATTTTGGCACCAAGTCAGCCAACCGAATGTCCATAGTTGCTGATACCCCGGATCAAGTGTGCAAGCGTGCTAGTGAAAATGCCATAAAGGACCAAGTACAAGATTTATACATGACAAAAACACGCCTTGAGCAAACGTGCAACGACCTGCGACAAGAACGTGATAAGCTGATGACAGAAATTACAGCTCTTATTGATCATCCTCCCAATGACAAGATAGAGTATGTAGTAGTATATAAGGATCCTTCAGTGTTGGCTTTACTCACGATGTGATACAGGGCCGATGTGTGGGAAAAGATGATCTTGGGACCATTTGAAACACATTTGTCATCGGTGCGTCATGATATTGAGGAAGCACAAGCTGAATATGACCGATTGGATCAAGCACGTAATGAAGTCATGAGTGATATGGTGCTTCTCAATACCAAAAACGCTGAATTGAACGCACTCAACAATGATCTTTCACGGCGCATGACCCAAAGAGAACGTGAAGCTGTGGCATTCATGGCAGGTACCAATTTCTTGGATACGGCGGGGAAGAAACATTCGGATGAAATTGCATCTGCAGAAGAAGAAACAACGTCAAGATTGAGGAAACTCAAGAACAAACGCATGATGTTTTTTGGAAAGTCACCATCCACATCCACCTTATCATCCACATCATCGTCTCATCAACGCAAGAGCAGCAACAGTTGTTTATCCATCAATGGAGATGATCCACAGCCACAGCCACAACCACAACAGCATCGGCTTGTACAAAGCAAGAAATTCATACGTCCAATGAAATGTGAAGGCTGTGGTGAAAAAATATGGCGAGCATCTGAATACAAATGCCAAGGCAAGAAAGGGTGAGAGTGGGATAATTTGGGAAGGTTAACATGTATGGTGACTGTATAAGGGCTTCTCATGCTAATACTACTATCACCACGCTTATAGCTTGTGGCGCTGTGTGTCATACCAAATGTGTCTCCAATATACCCCCATGCACAGACAACCAAAATGATAATAGTGTGCCTCCACCCTTACCACCCAAAGAGGAAAGAACAAGTAAGAAGGACTAACGTACCTTACAATTTATGCAAGCTCACTCTTTTTTTGGTTACAGTGTCCATGGTTTTTGGAAACGACTTGGCTACACAAATACAACTTGAACATGGAAGCATCCCTGTCATTGTTCAAAAGTGCGTGGAAGCTGTGGAAGCACGAGGTATAATAAACTTCATCCCCTTGTTGAAGCACACACTGACACTTTTTAAAGGCATGGATTCCGAGGGCATTTATCGTCGTTCAGGAGGTGCAGGTCAAACGCGTGAGATCCAACAACTTTTTGATCAAGGCAAAGTGCCCGATCTCACTGATGATGTATCCAAATGGAATGACATCTCAGCCATAACAAGCGTGCTCAAGCTGTATTTTCGAAATCTCCCCGATCCTCTCTTTACATTTGCTTTGCATGATAGTTTCATTCAAGCTATTCGTAAGTATGGTGGAGGGAAGGGGGTTTATATACAAACACGCAGGGATTAATGATGCATACACAGTTAATAAGGACCCTGAACAGCGTCTTGACATTTTCCGTCGCCTCTTGCATGATACCCTTCCATCTGAGAATTACAATACGCTCAAGTACTTGATTCGACATCTCGTAAGGTATCGTGTCGTTGATGACGAGGATGATGATGGATAAAGAACATGGTAACTCATATACGCGTGTGTGTGTGTGTGGTGATTAGAGTTCAGGAACAGCATCACGTTAATTTGATGAACACTCGCAACTTGGCGGTCGTATTTGGACCCACATTATTGCGTAATCCAGATGAAAACAAGGACCTCTTGGAAATGAATCGAAAGATTGAAATCATCGATTACATGATAAGAAACGAGCATGAGCTATTCAACGACGATAGACATCAACATCCAATGGCCAGTGAAGCTTCCTTTAATACCTATACGACTACTGGTGAGACTGTTGTAAGCCCTGATGCGTTGTAAGCGATATAGACAAGCATAAATTGCTGGCAGGCCCAGTAAATAAAGATCATGAGACCCCCCCAACTCGTTTTTCAACATTGTATATACCCATATCCTTCCCATCCATATGTCAAAGTAACGTCCAAGATCATATGTATATGAATTTGTATGTATTGAAGCAAGTTGCTACCCATAAACAAAGCTGTTTCTATATAATGCTATCTGCTGATTGAAGGCCTTGAGACAAGTTGCCGCAAGTAACTTGAAACAATGGAGCAAAGACCTTGCTAATTGAAACTGCTGTTACGTTTGATTGTGGTCGAGGATTGTACAAGGGAAGGTGAAATGTCAGTAAACGCGGGTGTTGTAATGGGGTTCACACGTCATGAACTTGCCATTCAGTCAAGGACAATCGGATCAAGGCAATTGTAGGATTGACATGGTGGGTTGAAGCATACAATCGTTCGCAGGTGGTAGTTGTACTTGAATGGGCCAACAGTTGAGAATGGGAGGAAGAGAACAATAAGCTGAGAGTGGAAGAGCTGGAAGTCAAGTACATTTTTCTCAAGTTGCATGACACCTTTTTGCTTGGGCGCTTTCCAGTCAAATCATCTCGGATCAAGAAAGTTGAAGGATGGACATGCTGGGCTGGAGCAGGACAATCGTTCGTATGCATTGGATTGGACAACAATGGTGAATGGGAGGAATGGGCTATCAAGTGGCAGTTTACAAATAACTTACCAATTTGATTCTTCTGATATTGGATGATGTTTCTGTGTTTGAGCTTTTTTCAGTCAAATCTCATCGGATCAAGAAAGTTGAATGATGGGCATGCTGGGCTGGATCAGGACAATCGTTCGTATGCATTGGATTGGACAACAAAGGTGCATGGGAGGAATGGGCTATTAGCTGGCATTTTGAACTACTCCTAAATAGTGTACAAGAATCATGCATCGCCTGTGCTGAATGACTCAAGTTACACAAACACGCCCTCTGCATCTTTTGCTATATTATAGTCATACTACTTTACATTAAACAAAGACCACTTCTCATATAGCATCACGCTTACAACATAAAGGTGCCTGTATCTCCGAACTTTACAATGAAACGTGGGGTCTTTGATAGAACAGTGTGCTCGGCTTGGCCAACTGCACCTTGTGTGAAAGTTTCACGATCAAGCTTGCCAATCCCAGATTTCGCAATGTCGCCACCAGCCAAACTGGATCTGGGGGTCGACCTCTTCGACGACGACGACCAAAAAATATTTTTTGGGCTGTTTGCGACATTGAACGTGAAACTTTCACACAAGGTGCTGTTGGCCAAGCCGAGCCCATTGCTCTAATAAAAACCCCATGTTTCATTGTAAAGCTTAGAGATACAAGTGCCTTTATGTTTTGCATATGCTGTAAGCGTAGTGGAGTTGCTTTCTCCTAGTGGATGGTGTCGGCTGCATTAACGGAAAGATGAAGAGCTGAGTGAAATGGCACGTGGTGGTTACACAAACACGTCTTTGACAGGTTGCTGCACAAATGCATGGTGATGATGATTGCCTTTTGTGAAGGTACGTAAGTAAACAGCATCCAGTAATGAAGGTGTGTCAAGGTATGTATCACATTTGCCTGTAGGAGAAGGTCGAACTGCATAAACCAATTTGTATTATGTAAACCCACCAGTAACCAATCCAATGATGATGATGATGACGATGGGGTCACTCATCCTGAAACTCAATGCACGGGATCACTTCACTTTTTCTCTTCTCAAGGCCATCCCACTCCTCCTTATTGTATCACAAAAGTCATATACTTCTTGCATGACCGATAACCGGAACCACCTTTATTATTCCATCTTCGAAGCAATAGTATGTAATCCACAAGCTAGCAAACTCCAAGCGTGCACATAATAAAAGAAACAATGCTTTATTCCATCTAGCAACATTGCCACCCATCGTCGTCTTCATCGTCCGCCATCATTCGTACTCGTACTCGTACTCGGCACCACTCGTCAATCGCCTCGTCACAAATATCCAGAGTGTTTTGCTGATCCACATCTTTGCTGATTCACATATCCACATGTCCACACTAGAAGCATGATACATTAGCCATCATTCATATTTCAATAGAAACCATAACAATCCCACTTACGATCCACAGTCATCTTGAACACCATGCTTCTTGAAGAGCTGACAGAGTTTCAAGCGAACGACAGCACCCACCGGTTGAATACCCAAAGAATACCCAAAGTTTTCTTTACGGCAACAAGTAGCACGTGCATACGTCTAACTACCCCGATCAACTGGCCAGTGAGCACCATCAATCCACAAGAACCTCAGCAGCATAGGCCATCCTTGAAGTACGGTCTTGATCCTTGATTAATCCACATCCTTGCTGATCCACATCCTTGCTGATCCACATCCTTGCTGATCCACATCCTTGCTGGTCCACATCTTTGCTGATCCACATCCTTGCTGATCCACATCCTTGCTGATCCACATATCCACACTAGAAACATGATAAATTAGCCATCATTCATATCTCAATAAAGCCATAATAATCATACTTACGATCCACAGCCATCTTGAACACCACGCTTCTTGAGGAGCTGACAGAGTTTCAAGCGAACAACAGCACCCACCGGTTGAATACCCAAAGAATACCCAAAGTTTTCTTTACGGCAACAAGTAGCACGTGCATACGTCTAACTACCCCGATCAACTGGCCAGTGAGCACCATCAATCCACAAGAACCTCAGCAGCATAGGCCATTCTTGAAGTACGGTCTTGGTTCTTGATTAATCCACACATTCTAAACACGCATTAGTGATTCATATGCTTGTAAAAGTATACCATCATCAGCCTCTTGTCCACGGCCTTGTTCCAAGTGCTACAAGGACATACTTGTAATATGAGCAATGGCAGTCGAATCAAGTGGAACTCATCTATACCTGCTTCCAACGATATCACCACGCTGTTTGCTGATCCATATGCACCACGTAAAAGGGCCTGGGGGTTTGACGGCAACGAAAAGAAGCCAAGTGAGCTCGATCAACCCAAACAGATCGATTGGAACCCCCCCACCCACCTTAGCTCAACCAGCATTAAGCCATTGCCCAATAAAGGTTGTCTAAATAGAACAACGTTACGTGTCAGTTTGGTCTTCTTCCTTAGCAGTGAACTGGGCTTACCTTTGTTGTACGAGAAAGACTCGAAACACGCGCCGAATGAAATGCGTTGTTGCAAGTAAAGAGCTACCCACGTCTGGTAATGTGGAGTGTTGCATTAGTAGCTAGCGAACTACTAAACGCTGCTGTAGAAGCGTTTAACAAGTACCTTTGGAAGGACGGCGTTCACCATTGGCAACTGCTGTGTTCGTGTGGAAGGTGTAATGTAAAGAGCACGCGTGTTGCTGGGCAACAAATAACCAGGCAACTGCTGCGGACCACAATGACATTTGATTGGCCAATGAGTCCCCACCCATTTCCATCCTACTGCTCACCAACACAAAGTATGTCTGCTTTCATGACAATATGGCTCTCGATGCAAAAATGATACAATTAAATTCATGTATGATTGTAGAATGACTCATTGTAATTATAATCAGTGGATAGTTATAAGGGGATGAATGACGCATTCGTAAGTGTACGTAAAAAGTGACCTCTTTGTTACAATAAACTTGGGGATAATGAGCTGCTATGCAGTATTGTATCATGGTGATGTGAACATATGAATGTGAATGGGTTTTTGTAGGCATGGCCGTATCCTTTTAGACGCTGGATAGTTGATAGGAAGTATGTTGTTAGCTCTCATTCGACCGCATCCATGACTACCTTTACCAGAGTATTATAAAGAAGTTATGCGTTAACACGATTTTATGGGCAAGGTATATGATAATGATAATTCCAGTGCCCAAAACACGATGATATTGATAGTCTATGACTAACTCAGGTTATGCATACACTTAGACAACATGGTCCGTGCACATACACAGCTTGCGTAACTGCTGATAACCATACATACGTCCATGTTGCTGCTGCTATTTGAAGACATCCATATCCAAACAGAATTTACATATGCAATGTAGGACTTTTCTATATGCTAAGGATGTCGATTGTGCTTTAAAAAAGGATGATTGGAAATGGCTTTAGTAATAAAGGCTGATTCTTGGGGACCTGGTACTAAGGCAATGGTTGTGATTTTTGCCATCATAACATGTAGAATGTAAAAGGGCACACACCCTCTTGCTAACAACAAGAAAGAACAACCAACCAAATCCCAGGCATCCCTTGTCCTAGTAAGATCAACGTCCATGTAGATAAATAAAAAGTCCCGCTTCCTTGCATAATAGATATACATATATAGCAATCACAACCATGAGCACTCATAAGAAAATCACTCATACCATCTCAAGATTGCACAAGCAAACATGGTAATATATACCACAAATGGTCAACCCATCCGAAAACGTGGGCGTATCGATAAAGTCCCAGCAGGGAGGACGTTTGAGATATGTCGATGAGCGATCCTGTCAGCCAAAAACTCATCTTACTACACCTTCTTTGCGACACGATGAAAAGAAATTTCACGCCTCACGCTCCATGCACTTTTATACAAGGTACTTTGTGGATGCACTGCTCATTCTAATTGGTCTATTGACCCTACCACGCTTTCTAATACCCCATTCTCATGCTAGTGACGTGATGGTTACACATAATTTCCTGGCGGTTGTACTATATAATTCCCAAAGTGATGGTTTCAATGGACTTTATTACATAACGGTAGAGATTTTATTGCAACAAGTGGTAGACAGTGCTACCGGACATGCCGATAAGACCAAACAAGCCAATATAACCAAGAACACCGCGTGCCCGCTTCTCAGGCTTGCCTGACATATATCCACGAGAATAAAGCATACGGTTCAACAACCACCAGACACCTGCAGCGGAAGCGTAAACAGGGTAACGGATACCGGCAATGCATAAGAAAATCGAGTAAACGGGGAACATTTCAAGGGTGTTCTATTGTGCAAACGCGGTTAGCATTTCTTGATTCTTCCCTCACAATGCGAGCTTTCTTCCTGTACCTGTTGAACGCGCTGAGCGCAATTGAAAATGTGCTTCTTGGGGTCTTTTTCGGCCTCGCTCTTTTCAGCGTATGCTGTAGTAGTACACAAGGATCAGTATGGGTTATGGTTGATGCGTCAATGTTTATATTTACCGTATGGATAGGGGACACCAGCAGCCTTTCTTGCAAGACCAGTTTGGATACCCAAATTGAAAAGATACAAAGCAGAGGCACCAAACGTAGCAATGACCTATGTGTCGTACATGGATACCATTAGAATCTCTATTCCACTCTCCTAAAATCTTTACATACGTAGCCGTATTCTTTGGGGATGACGATGTCAGGCATATTGTAGCTTATGGGAAAAAAGTAGATGAGAATCGGGTTACAGCACGATTGATGCGACCCTTTTTAAAGCAAGCTAAGGTTAAGGAACCCCGCCCATCTCACCTCTTAAGATTACGTGTTCCTTCCATACCCAAGCCCACCATCCAAGCCCCTTTGTGTCTAAGCATCTACTAGCACCTTCCATCATCTACTCTAGTATAGCAGGATGACACATCAATCATTGCAATGTAAAAACACCTTGTTGTTTCCCTCCTTGTCAATGTCCACAGCATAGACCATACTCTTCCCTTTATGGTAAAAGTTGCCACGTAATAATGATTGGCTGACCCTTTTGCTAAAATGTTGTCACCGCGGAGTCATTTATCCTCGGATCCGCTAATTGCCGGTGGCGCAACATTACCACAACTTACGACAAAGCCACGTGTGCACAACAAAAGAATGATGGAGGTTGCCGCGGCATTGAAGGCCCACCTTAGGCATGTGATCATTGACATCCTATCGCTTTTACATTCTACCGTAAAGCAACTTCGGTTATTTTGAATGCCGCTGGGTTATTGATACAGTTGCACAGATCCGTGCGCATTGATGATGATGATTGGCTGATTTGGCTTTTACCGAAAAACATCAGGTCGTACCCCTTTGACCAAAATCTGATCATTGCATTTCGCATGTCATTTGGTGATCCGATACAATATCATGCTTCAGGGTATATAAAAGAAACATGGGTTGTACCTGGTATTCACAAGATTTTATCTTTTTCTCTCAAAATGGCCAGCGCTGAAACATCCACAACGGACGATAACATAACGATAAACACGTACCATGATCCAAAAGAATCATCATCATCATCATCACCAAATCAATTTGCCAACGAAACAACCCCTGATCAAAAGCCCCGTACCCTATTCGATACGATACGTCTCGTCATTTTATTCATTGGCGTGATCTTGTCAATGTTTGTCATGTCTCTTAATTCAACTGTGGTTGCTCCGGTAAGCACAAAATGGTTGCCAGGCATGAGCGATCATGTTAATTTAGATCCTGTTGCTAGGCAATGACCATCATCGCTGCTGAATTAGACGCGTTATCGAATCAAACATGGATCGCAACAGCCTATCTACTAGGTACGTGCTGGTGACAAGATGATCCAGAAACTGAGAGGATGATGCTAACTCGTGTTTAGCTGTGAATGCATTTCAGCCAATTAGTGGCAAGGTAAGAAAGTGCTTGGTCATGCAAATCAACCATTCCCTGTGTAACTCACTTTTTGATGCATGTACAGCTCTCCGACATTTTTGGAAGGAAGCCCGTTTTGCTTTTTGGTCTCTCTTTCTTCGTTCTTGGCTCCCTCATCAATGCATTGACTCCCACTGTTTCAGGGTTAATTGCAGGCCGAACCATTCAGGGCGCTGGAGCTGGTTTTATCATGTCATTAGGTATCACTACTTGGCCATCGACTACCACTCTTGACATTGCGCGATTGGACTCTAACATTGCACACCTTAGTTTTTGTTATCATTACTGACATTGCTCCTGTCGATTGGCGACCACGTTTACAATCGGTGCTCGTCATTGTATACGGTCTTGCAAGCGTCGTTGGTCCATTGCTTGGTAAGTAAAAGGGTGTTCTACAGTATGGTTGACATGTCAGCTGACCTTCACCAAAACACGCATGTATAGGTGGTGCATTTGTGGATTATCTCACATGGCGATGGGGTGAGTATGCCTTGATTCTATGCCCACATAGAACATAAACTAAACCATGGATTGCAGATTTCTGGATCAATGTGATCTTGGGAGGCGTTGCTCTTGTCATCATTGCCGTGTTGTTCAAGGAAACTAGCACAACGAGCACTGGCACATTCCGAAGCAAGCTCAAGCGTGTGGATTTTATTGGATGCACTCTTTCGATTGGGTTCATTGTTTGCCTTTTATTGGCATTGAATTGGGGTCCCTTGGTAAGTCTCTTTCTTTGTTCATTGCTTGATGACAACCATGAAAGCTCACTGGCAACATTTAGTATGGCTGGGGTGATGCACACAGCATAGCAACATTTGTTGTAGCAGGCGTTTTACTCGTTCTACTTATCATTGCTGAATTCTGGTTTGTCAAGGAACCGGTAAGTTCATCCATCATGGTACATCATGTGTTTGATATGCTGATATTAACCTCTACATACTCTTATTAGATCCTCCCCGCCGAAGTGCTACTCAATCCAAATATTTTTGTCATTTATCTCTACATGGCATGCCTTGGTCTTACATTCATTGGTACTTTGTATTTCGGCCCAATCCTTTACCAATCTGTTTTCGGTGCATCATCCAGCGAGAGTGGTATTCGATTGATCCCATTTATGGCCTGTTTGATCGCGGGTTCAATTGCGAGTGGGCTTTTACTCAAGTCCTTCCCTTATGTCAAGCTATATATCTTGATTGGAGCAGCGAGCAATCTTATCGGATACGGCTTGTTCTTTACAGTGGATGAAACTGCCAATTGGGGCCGACAGGCCGGTTTCTTGACATTTTGTGGTAAGTGCAATGAGGATGAACGATGGTTTGTACTAAGTGTTAACCACATGACATGGCACAGGTCTTGCATTTGGTTTATCACAACAAAATTGTATTTTGGGAGTACAAACGGCAGCTAGCAAGGAGTACATGGCAGTGGCAACCAGTCTTAATAATTTCGTGATGCTTTTGGCCAGCAGTATCGGTGTGGCGCTGTATCAAACATTGTTTTCAACATTCCTCCAGGCACAGCTCAAAGGTCTTTCACCCGCCATCCTGCAACAGGCAGCAAAGTATGGAGCACTGAGCAACTATCTCTATATTCGTGATATGCCACAAGAGTTTCAAGGACCCATTATCCATGCTTATATGGAAGCCCTTCACAATGTCTTTATTGTTCCTCTGGTTGCCGGTGGTGTAGGCTTTATTTGCGCCCTCTTTGTTCGAAACATCAAATATGGACAAGGTACATCATCCGCCAACAACAAAGAACGTGATTTGGAGAAGGTGGAACTTCAGCAGCAACAGCAATAAGGATTACTTGTACTTTGGCATCACCATCACTTACATAATCATATACCATCTTTGCACTTTCTACCAGCATCATAGATAGCCATCAATAATAAAACTACAGTATAATAGAGAACAACGCTACATGTAATAAGCTGTACACATATCATTTAATAAGATCAGGCTTCAATAAACTTTTGTATTTCATTGCTCATGCATGCACGCACACAACATCTATATCCATCTCATTAACACAGGTGCTTCTCTTTCAAGGGTTCACTCTTAAGTCCTTTGCTCTACTTCCCTAAAGTTGTTGGTTGGATTGCAATATGACTTTATTCGTACAAATTGATGGGCGTAGTATTAAGGTATAGGTGCTACGGCCTTGGAGGAAGAAGGGGTGATGATTCTCCTAGGATGAGTATCAGAGACAAGTGAGTTGAATTGGATATTTGGAATGATGGAGAGCATCAATGGATCATAAACAATGACCAATAAAGGCAACCACAACAAGGATTCATTGTCAAGATATGGATCTGATTCCCGCCTATTAGTCTGCCACGATACCCAAAGGACTTCGTTGTTGCACTTGCCATCCAATGGCATTAGCAGTACATCCACGTGGCCATCGTACGTTGCTGCCGTAAAGATCCTCCATTTCCCGCATGAATTCCTCAAAATAATTCCATTGTGTGGGCGCCTTTTGTGATTGACTGAAACCACCACCTGGCCATACCATTTTTGGATGATCCTTGTGCAGAATGAATCCTTCACGGCTCACCATAAACTTGAATCCAAGCGCATTCAATTGCAAAGCATGGGATTGCTTGTCGCCTCCTTGGTTTCTGAATCGTGCGTCATAAAAGGGTGCCACTTCACGTGCCACAATGTAATAAGGCTCCCATTGTGATTCGTAGCACACTTCATAAAACAGGTCATCCTTGTTACCATACGAAGCAAGTGCCATGGGAACGGCTAGTGTTGGGCCATGACCACTTCCTGGATCCGTAATGTAAGCAACGCCTTCCTTAATACGTTCCTTGAGCTCCTGTGTGTTGCTTGGGAATGGATCATCCTTGTGTGATTCCACAATGGCATAACAGGGGATCACCATAGCAACACGATCCTCATCATCAATAGGTACAGCGGGTGCAAGATCATTGCATGCTTGGGTATATAGCTCCTTGGATGGAACAAAATCAGCATCCATGACAAACACGTGCGAAGTACTTGAGACACCAAGGGCGAGATTGCGCAAATGATTGATGGGGTATTTCAGTCGATCGGGATGGCTGTAATCGGGCTTGACAAACACCATATTGACACGTGAATACAAGTACATGTTGGAAGGAATAGCAAAGAATGATTTGAGTTCAGCAGCATGATCAGGCTCTGTAAGGTATCTATTCTCATGATATTAGAACAACAGTATTTCCTTGGTTGAAAAAGAAGCTTACATGGCAATCGATATAGGACCTGGCCAAGCATCAAGGACTTGAGTAAATACATCGAGGCGGTTGACCGAGAATTGTGAGATCAATGTAACATCCAGCGTAGTATTGACAACTTGATCGCCCGTATAGGATACCACCACTTGTTGGTTTCTGTATTCTGGATCTTTTTATAATCATTTAGCCAAACAATGCAATGCATTTCATTCTGATGTTATGCTTACCATCCATGATTTGCTTGAGCTGGGATACGAGAATGTACAAATCACCTGCACACGTAAGGTGTTGTTAGATCCAGTACTTGATTAACCCCTTGAGCTTATTGCCTTACCTCTAAGATCCATATCAACGATATCCTGGCAACCATGTTGACGACAGTCTGTGGTGCCATGTGATAGTGTCATCCAAGTGCCATTGGCTAGTTTGACCAATAATTCACATCCAAGATCCAAATCAATCGTAGCCACATTATCCATCACACCTTGTAATAATGATGCTTCATGGTCGTCACGATGCGGCTGCCACTGTGTGCATTGACCAAACACGTCGCATACGGTTGCTGTACAGTGTCGCTTCTCAAGTAGTGTATCATAGGGTGGTTGGTCACGTAACGGTATCCGAGGATAAAGGTGAGCAGGTGAAGATCGTGTCAATGCGCGCCATAATACAATGACAAAGAGAGTTGCCACGACTATCCAGAATCTTGAAGACAATGGCCATGGTCGAGCGATGGGTGCTGTCGTGACAATCTCGGGTTGCTGGTAATGGCGACGGATAGAAGGGAAATGGCGCTTATTGAGTTTGTCGGCACCTCCACTGTTTGCTGGTGACGATGCTCGTGAGGTGCTTGGGCGCCTATTCATGAGCTTGTTGGAGACCAATGGACAATGTCGCTATTGTCGCGAGTAGTTTAAGCGGAAAAACAAGTGCTTCTTCCAAGCCGATCTTTGATTGTGTAACTCAGCATTCTTATCGTTCCAGATGTGCATTAATAAATTCCTTTTATTTGGAAATAGTATAGCTTGAGGGGCGTATTGTATATGAGATGGCAATCGCTTGTGAGCATAGCGCTACCCTTCATCAGCTGCTACACGCTTCACAATGACCTTTTGTATAAAACTTGTGTACGGACATACTCATGTCACCTACAAAAAGAATCACTTTTAAAGTTTCAGGTGGATTTATCAAACGTTGCTTTTCCATCACTTCGGCTTAATACACCAGGATGCTTGACCACTTTACTAGTTCGATCCATCATGACAACAATTCCCACGCCTACTCAACATATAAACAAGGCTGTTCTCGCCACCATCATACACCCTTTCTTTTTATTTTTGTGCATATCATCATCAATGGCCTTTGGTAAGTCTCAAGGATAGTCTTTATGTGATCGCAAAAAGAGGGTGTTCATGCATTCATCTATGTAGCTCACTTCATTGCTTTACCACTTGTAAAGTGCTCATTGCTGCCTAATGGCATTTGGCTGTGTTCCTTGGTGGACCTTTTGTGGTACATACAATACATGGAATCGGTCATCTAACATCTCGAAGGCCACTTTACAGTATCACACATATCGTTTTCGAGGGGTTCGTATTGTGTATTCATTCCAGTTTTGTTTCTCCTCGTACTCATTGCAACATGTCAATTGTAGCTAGTGGCCCCCTTCTCTCGTCTCGGGACTCTCCAGTCCTTTTGCGTTTTTCATTTTATTATGGATATCAAGGCCAACTGGTGTTTCCGCCACTCAGATGGTAGATGATCATCTGCACATCCTGGGTTAGCATCATACTTGTATATGCTCATATGGGCTTGTACCTTCAGGGGGAAGCAATCAGCACCCTTACAAAAAGGTACGTCGATAATGAAGGATTGGATACATTATGAATACTAACATCACATGACTTTTATCCCAATCCGATCCTTTGGCATCATTCGTTCCAGAGGTCCTTCCTTTGTAGGATTTTTTTACTTGTTATTCCCATTATCCTTTTCTTTGTACACTGCTTTTGTACGTTTGTTGAAGTACCGACGACAGATGATACAGTAAAACGATCGCACACACGCCCGATTTCTTTTTTTATATACGCGAGAGCAAGTTGATAAACAGAATATAGATTGGGGGAAAAAGAGGCAGGTATACAAGGTCTGTGTATATAGTAATACATCATCAAAGATTGTAAAGGTAAACAAAGAGGTAAATAAGTGATACAGAGAAGAAGAAGAAAGGGAGAAAAATACAAGATTGGAGAGACCTGGAATCGCTTTAAGCGTATGGGTTGGCAGCCAGGATACGGATCAAGGGAGGTGTCTTGATCATTTCGACTGTGACAAGTACTTGGATCTTGTCAAGAGCCTTGATTGTTTGTGAACCAAGATCAGTGCTATAACCAGTGCTCTCAGAAAGACGAGCATGCACCATGGATGCTCTTTTGCTGGTGGATCGAGTTGTTTCAGGGACAACTGCAGGTGGAGCAGTGATAGATGGCTCTTTTTGTTGTTGTTGGGAAGAAGGTTGCTGCTGCTTGTCGTTGACTTCTTGTAAGTTGGTACTGATGGATTCGCCGTTAGCTGTGCTATCACGCATTTCCTCCAAAAGAGCCTCTTCATCCAAATCATCATCTTCATCATCCGACATGCTCCATGAACGTTGCTTGCCGGTAGTTGTATCCATGCCCTTGGTCCAATACAATGTCAATGTACGGTCTTGTTGGTCAAACTCAGAGCGCCATGTTGGCAAATTGGCAAGGTGGATACGCTTTTGGATATTGAGTTCAGGAATCGTCACATCGAAAAATTGATCAAACACGGCAACAATGATAGCTTCACGACGAACAACCGTAATATGAGAGGCATCAGCTGGACGTACACCACGCTTGTTCAAATAGCTGGCCAAAAACAACATGCTGCTTTGTTCACGTGCATACAAGGCAGCCTCCTTTTTGACATTGCAATGCTGTGCAAGCTTTTGTACTGTATCACGATCAAGATAGAAGCGCTTTTCGCCCGTCAATACAGCTTCCAATTGTCGATGTACAATGATATCAGCGAAACGGCTTGATGGCGAGGTGAAATGGGTGAATAATGGCACATTGAGTGCATAATGGGCGTATTTCATGATATCCAGGGTACCAGTGCAAAAGTATTTGGGTGGTTGCATTGTCTTGAGCACAATGACCGAAACCACCTTTCTCAACTGAGGATCCTTGATCGATTCAATAGCACGCTCGATACGACCGGCACTCGAAATATCAACAGGCACAGCAAGACTTTTGAGCGCATATTCTTGAAGCTCACGCTATAGAGAGAAAAAAGGTACATCAGCAATCAATGTTTCCATGGAAACGGTATCCACTTTACTTACAATCTTGCGTTCATTGGGAGGTGCATGACGACGGAGTAATGCTTGTTCTGGGAATTGGCTGGATATCTTTTGTGCGACCGAACGATTTGCCAAAAGAGAGAATTCTTTGATAATCATGGATGAGGCGTGGGGCTTCTTGATACCAAATGTGACAGGTTCCCCGTTCTCATCAAAGTCGAAGGTTAATTCGTCACGCATCTGGGACATGGCACCATCCTTGAATCGGGAATCATGTAGACTTTGAGCGATGTCATAAAGCATTGTGATGTCTTGAACCAATCCTTCACGCAGTTCCTTGTTGGCAATCACATCCAACTCTTGATTATCAATTGCCTTTTGGGCATCTTCCACAGTCAATTGAGCACATGACCTATAACAAATATATCTCGTTAGATCCGCTTATCTTTTTCCCATAAATTAAAACCACTCAACATACTTTACAACAGTTTTGCCCAACCATGTGTCGAGAATCTTGCCTGAAGAGCTAAGTTTCCAGATAATAGAGAACGCAAGTCTACACACGAAGACATCAGTAACCACCACTTAACAAAGTTCAAACCAAAATAAATTACCTCTCTTCATTGGGAACAAGGTTTGTCACCTGCTCGGTCAATTCTTTTGGAAGGATGGGAACCGATTTGTGGAGTAATTGAACACGAATAGCACGTGCACGAGCTTCCTTGTCGAGAGCCGAGTGAGGCTTGATGAAATGAGTTACATCACTCACGTGCACACCAATTTCAAATGTGTCATCACCAAGCTTTTGAATAGACAAAGCATTGTCGAGAACTAACATTGAAGATTAGCATCCCCATCACTGAGCGATCCATCTTTTTCCTTATCTTACCATCATCGCCCACAGAGGTCAAAGTAAACATGCGAGTCTCACACAAGTTTCGACGAGCTGCAAGTGTATCGGCATCAATAGTGTATGGGATGGATGGTAGGCATTCCATGACAGCATCAGCAAACTCGGTATCCGTTACATTGTTGTCGGCCAAGATCGCCTTGGTTTGAACATCCATGTCGTTAATGGAACCCAATTCGCGTTCAAGAGCACCGAAAGGATGAAGAGATGTAATGGGCCAACGTTTGATTGAACCCTGCATGACATGATGATGAATACACAGCCCATCCATAAAGACCCATCCATCAACTTACCACAAACAAGCGATTGGTGTAAGCATGATTATTCTCCACAAAGTCAGCTGGTGCTTGCTCAATGGGGATAGCAATCAATGGAACACGCTTATCAGTAGCCTTGAACCACACAATTCTTGGAGCTTCCTTGACAGGTGCTTGACCCGTTTCAGCCTTATGAGCTTCTTCAGCAGCCTTTTCTTCTTGAGCACGCTTATTATTGGGTCGCATCAATTGCAAGGTGCTATCATATCATCGAGTTAATGGTACGTAACACACACACACATACATACAAGCGCTGCTGAGCTTGCACTTACCCCGAGAAAACTTGATTTGCTGCACGTTCAAGAATAGCAACCACCACACCACAATACTTTGGCTTCACCGTATCGACCTCATCATCACCACCAAAGATGATTTCATTCTCATCCTCTTCATCGGGAAGACGCACCTTGACATGACCATGATTGCGTGCAAGTTTTGCTTCCTCCTTTTCCTTCTTTTCACGGAGCACCTTGTCGACATCAACCAAACGCACCGCAACCACATCACCTTCGAGTGCTCTGTTACGATCACGGGAACCACAAATATAGATATCCGAATCCAATTCGTCACAAGAGACATAGGCATCACTACGATTGCGTTTGTTGACTCTGAGGAGACCACGCACCAATTGACGAGCACGTAAAAGTGGTGTCAAAGCTGAAAATGGCAAATGGGCAATGAACAAAGGACGACGTTGATGAGGATTAGCATCATCTCTTGCAAAGTTGACACGCGTGGGAGTAAAAGGCACCAAGTTGAACGAGTTGCGATAGTTGGCAGAACGAGGAGAATATGGGATAGCAGGTGATGAGGGATCTATAGTATATCGTGCGGTGCATTGTGAGACATGTCATCTTGTTTTGCTATCCTCACCCAACCCCAAATAGAAGAAAAAACTTACTGGATGATCGCCAATCATCATAGTTTCTAGAAGAACGACGATTCATGGATTTGTTGGTATCGTTACCAAGGTTGAGTGGCTTGTTGAATGAAATACGACGATTGCCTGAACGACCTTCATTCTCAGAGACGGTGGGTAACTGTAGTGACACACGCTTGCTGAGATCGCTGGACATGGAACTACGAACCGACTGACGACGAGAAGAAGACAATGATCCTGATGGATCAGGTGATGCTGCACCGTTGCTGTTGTTGGAAAATGTACCCATCAACTTGGCTTCTGCTTCAGCACGAGCTGCTTCACGAGAAAGAATAGAACCACCTTCATCCTCATCACCGATGCTGTTGGTATGCATATGCATCATACTACCACTGCTAGTGCTGCTACGACGATTGGCCTTTTTGCTTTCAGATGGGATAGGTAACAATGCCTGGATATCGATGCCACTATCATTGCTAGAACGACCATTGTTGTAGGACATGCGTCTTCCTTGTTGAGGAGCCAAGCCAAAGCTGCTGATGGATCGACGGCTATTTCTTCGACTTGTGGAAGGAGAGCCAGCAGGATTTTCATCCTTTGAATAAGGAGGAAGTGATTTCAAGGTGTTGATCATGGTTTGCAAAGAGTCCACTGTAACAGATTCATCGGATGATGCACCAGCATGTCTTCTTTGACCATCCTCTTCCTCCGCCAGAGTATGTAACCCAAAACTTGTGTTGCGTTGGTGACCACTTTGATTGGGCAACATGTCGGATGTGATGGCGGACTTGCTACGTTGGTGTCCTCGCCCATGCTGCTGTTGCTGCTGATGCTGTTGTTGTGGCGGTCTATTGCCCGGCCGGCTATTGTCCAAAGTACCAAACACTTGAAGTGAACGACGCTTATCAGTGCTCTTGGAAGAAGTAGGTGGCTACAATATACAATCAGCGCATGTTCATTCCTCACTCATGGGTAAGATTGTGTGCTTACATTGGGCATTGGAGGGTCAAAAAGGCCACGGGTGCTCTCGGGCGCTGTTTGATGCTCCAGAGATTCGAGGTCGTGTTCCATGAGGGCTCAGTCAAGAAGGATACTTTTGACAAGAAAGGAACGACAAGCGAGAATAAACCAGTACAAGGAAAGTGTCTGTTTGCTTGAAAGGATGTTTTGGGGTGGGTGAGAATCCACTGGGATAAAGGGAAAGTGAGAAAGAGAAGAGCAAAGTAAAGCTGAAGAAAGCCAAAATCATTTTAGCTTTTCTGCCCGTGCTACATGAAAAAAGGTCGCCGCTTTTTCACTCACACATATACAACAAACGACATGCAGCTCTTGTGTTAGCCATTATTCAATCCACGAGTAGTTTATATGGATGCGTTTATTTGATAAAGTCATTCTCTCATTGTAAGCTTATACATGGTATGATGATGGGTTTACCAATGCATCATAACAATATGCAGCTTCATTCTCCCCCTCCTCCCATCCCACTAGTGCATGGATATCAATACATACTCAGCCAGCGGTAGTTATGAAGCCGAACCCCACATTTTAAACTTTTTTTCTTTCTTTCTCGGATAAATGATTGCCGTTAGCACACTATAACACTAAAGGATGTGTATAGTATAGCGGGTGTGGATATGCAGCTTCTATATTATATGAAAGGCCATGGGAAGATGCCCGTCTACGGAGCAGATCCGTACAGCCGTTGAGCTCAAAATCAAAAACCGAGTCCGACATCCAACGAAAGATACGACAAGCAATTTGGGGGGGGGGAGATAACATTCATAAAGATAAGAAGCTCTAGTAATAACATTGCCATTGACAATCATAAGTTGGGAATTTATTATTGATGTCATCTTCAGGTATGCTTTCCTCGACAAGTAATGTGTATTCATTTGCAAATCCACCCCAATGTCTACCTTGGCTTTGCGTGTTGCCCACGTCAAAATAGCTGTCGCTTTATCGGTTGTGGATCTGCTGCATGTAGCGACCAGGATTTATGCCAATCCAGTGAACCTTGCAGATGCATCTTGTGTGGTAGCTACTGCATCAAAAGGAAAACTTCATCATCATGCAAGATGATCAGGACTCACTGGATAAAAGAACATGATATCAAACAATGAAAACAATGTCAATGAAAGTAGTAGTACAATGGGTGTTCTTCACCTGGTTGACCTGCGATAGAGAATGATCAAGAAAGTGATTGACCAACAGCCGATGGAAAAGAAAGCATACCATTAGCAGCGATCACATGGCACTTTTTTACCAACATCATGATTTGCTATGGTTATGGATGGATGGGTGCAATATCGTTTAAGATTACTTGGCACGTCGCCAGCAGGAAGGATGGATCATATCACGTGCACAAGGCTGAGGATGATGATGGATTAGAAGGACATTGACGAGAGGGCTTATATCGTAGCCATGGGTGATATTGGGATACTAGAGCCAATGTACACACTACACAGCTGCTATTTTGCAATCATGTATGGAGATGTTTATGACTGCAGTAACCAAGAATACAATGGGACAATGACACTCATTCACTCTATGTGGCTCACCTATCATATCCTTTTCATCTATCAATGTTAGCTAGTAACACATTCGTCTTTTGGATTTATTGAGATGTACGTGTGTATCTGTGTATATATAT
Source organism: Lichtheimia ornata (assembly GCF_029851405.1). Taxonomy (NCBI): domain Eukaryota; kingdom Fungi; phylum Mucoromycota; class Mucoromycetes; order Mucorales; family Lichtheimiaceae; genus Lichtheimia; species Lichtheimia ornata. The sequence continues at coordinate 103,511 of NW_026695368.1, forward strand.
ATGTGTGTGTGTCTATGATAAAACGTATAACGAACAAAGTCTGTGAGATTGCTGTTTACTCTGAAAGTGTGTGTCTGGGAAAAGAGACATCTTTCTATCGACCTACCTCTGAGTATTATAACTAGGTGGATGCTAAAGAGTAAAGCTTTTCTACCAATAACAAGCTATATCGTAAATGAGTAACGGGCTGAGTTGTATATGATGATCCACGCTTGTGTATCATCTCTTGTATGCTTATGTGCTTATCTTATATACATACAATGATAAAGATGATGATTATGAATGATGATGTGTACCTTAACCGATTCACATACACGACATTTACCACTATAATTCAATAATTTCGCTTTGGACATCGGTCTCCAATAATAACAGATTACACTTGCCAACGCCTTAGCCACAAAGGTGTATATGACTTGGAGAAGGATGAATGACTAGGCGCACAGCAACAGGTCACATCACCCAATCATGTCCCTGCTTTTCGTTCGTGACTAGCTACATGAGTACCCCTTAACCCTAACCCCTACAAACAACACTCCGAGGCGATTGACGAGTGGTGCCGAGTACGAGTACGAGTACGAATGATGGCGGACGATGAAGACGACGATGGGTGGCAATGTTGCTAGATGAAATAAAGCATTGTTTCTTTTATTATGTACACGCTTGGAGTTTGCTAGCTTGTGGATTACATACTATTGCTTCGAAGATGGAATAATAAAGGTGGTTCCGGTTATCGGTCATGCAAGAAGTATATGGCTTTTGTGATACAATAAGGAGGAGTGGGATGACCTTGAGAAGAGAAAAAGGGAAGTGATCCCGTGTATTGAGTTTCAGGATGAGTGACCCCATCATCATCATTGGATTGGTTTACTGGTAATTTACATAATACAAATTGGTTTATGCAGCTGGACCTTCTCCTACATGCAAATGTGACACATACCTTGACACACCTTCATTACTGGATGCTGTTTACTTACGTACCTTCACAAAAGGGCAATCATCATCATCATGCATTTGTGCAGCAACCTGTCAAAGACGTGTTTGTGTAACCAGCACGTGCCATTTCACTCAGCTCTTCATCTTTCCGTTAATGCAGCCGACAAATTTCACCTTACTAGAGAAAGCAACTCCACCACGCTTACAGCATATGCAAAACATAAAGGCACTTGTATCTCTAAGCTTTACAATGAAACATGGGGTTTTTATTAGAGCAATGGGCTGGCTTGGCCAACAGCACCTTGTGTGAAAGTTTCACGTTCAATGTCGCAAACAGCCCAAAAAATATTTTTTGGTCGTCGTCGAAGAGGTCGACCCCCAGATCCAGTTTGGCTGTAAGATTGAGAAATCTGGGATTGGCAAGCTTGATCGTGAAACTTTCACACAAGGTGCTGTTGGCCAAGCCGAGCCCATTGCTCAAATAAAAACCCCATGTTTCATTGTAAAGTTTGGAGATACAGGCACCTTTATGTTTGTAAGCGTGATGCTATATGAAGAGTGGTCTTGTTCATTGTCAAGTAGGTGGACCCTGGCAGAGCAAAAGATGCAGAGGGTCGTGTTGTGTAACACAGCTACGTTTGCATGAATGAAAGGGTCAATGTATATTACTTTATGGATCATCTGGGAACAGGCATGTATTGCTAGTTAATGGCCACTTTTATCCATTCATCATTGTTGCGAGATCCACTGCATGGGAACGATGCCCTGCTCTAGACATACCATTTCCATGATTAAAGTAGGTTGATCCGAGCTGATTTGACTGAGCTACGGTCAAAGAGAGATTACATCATTCTGGACATAGAGTACGCTCGATGTAGCTCAACCGATGTAATCTTGTGTGAGCGTAATCTCAACCAAATCAGCTCGGATCAACCTACTTTAATCATGGAAATGAATGTCTAGAGCAGATATCGTCCACCTACAATAGAATGCACAAAAGTTGGGAATGCACAAAAGTGGCTATTAGCTGCCAATGTATGACATAAAAGGGAGGGTTGCGTACCTGTCATGCATTGTCCCTGAAGTCCTGACTTTTTAGCTGAGGTACCCAAAGAGGTCCCTCTGCATCTTTGGCTCTCCAGGTCTAGCTACTTGGCAATGAACAAAGACCACTCTTCATATAGCATCACGCTTACAAACATAAAGGCGCCCGTATCTCCAAACTTTGCTAACGAAACATGGGGTTTTATTGGGAGCACCGGCTTCGGCTTGGCCAACAGCACCTTGTGTGAAAGTTTCGCGATCAAGCTTGCCAATCCCAGATTTCGCAATGTCGCCACCAGCCAAATCTGGATCTGGGGGGTCGATCTCTTCGACGACGACGACCAAAAAATATTTTTTGGGCTGTTTGCGACATGAACGTGAAACTTTCACACAAGGTGCTGAGCACAAGCCGAGCCCATTGCTCTAATAAAAACCCCATGTTTCATTGTAAAGCTTAGAGATACAAGTGCCTTTATGTTTTGCATATGCTGTAAGCGTGGTGGAGTTGCTTTCTCCTAGTAGGTGGTGTCGGCTGCATTAACGGAAAGATGAAGAGCTGAGTGAAATGGCACGTGCTGGTTACACAAACACGTCTTTGACAGGCGTTGCTGCACAAATGCATGTGATGATGATGATTGCCCTTTTGTGAAGGTACGTAAGTAAACAGCATCCAGTAATGAAGGTGTGTCAAGGTATGTGTCACATTTGCATGTAGGAGAAGGTCGAACTGCATAAACCAATTTGTATTATGTAAACCCACCAGTAAACCAATCCAATGATGATGATGGGGTCACTCATCCTGAAACTCAATGCACGGGATCACTTCCCTTTTTCTCTTCTCAAGGTCATCAACATAGACAGTAGCAACCTGTCAAAGACGTGTTTGTAACCAGCAATGCGCCATTTCACTCAGCTCTTCATCTTTCCGTTAATGCAGCCGACACCACCTACTAGGAGAAAGCAACTCCACCACGCTTACAGCATATGCAAAACATAAAGGCACTTGTATCTCTAAGCTTTACAATGAAACATGGGGTTTTTATTAGAGCAATGGGCTCGGCTTGGCCAACAGCACCTTGTGTGAAAGTTTCACGTTCAATGTCGCAAACAGCCCAAAAATATTTTTTGGTCGTCGCGTCGTCGAAGAGGTCGACCCCAGATCCAGTTTGGCTGGTGGCGACATTGCGAAATCCGATTGGCAAGTTTGACGAAACTTTCACACAAGGTGCTGTTGGCCGCCGAGCCCATTGCTCTAATAAAACCCCATGTTTCATTGTAAAGTTTGGAGATACAGGCACCTTTATGTTTGTAAGCGTGATGCTATATGAAGAGTGGTCTTTGTTCATTGTCAAGTAGGACCCTGGCAGAGCAAAAGATGCAGAGGTCGTGTTGTGTAACACAGCTACGTTTGCATGAATGAAAGGGTCAATGTATATTACTTTATGGATCATCTGGGAACAGGCATGTATTGCTAGCTAATGGCCACTTTTATCCATTCATCATTGTTGCGAGATCCACTGCATGGGAACGATGCCCCTGCTCTAGACATTCATTTCCATGATTAAAGTAGGTTGATCCGAGCTGATTTGACTGAGCTACGGTCAAAGAGAGATTACATCATTCTGGACATAGAGTACGCTCGATGTAGCTCAACCGATGTAATCTTGTGTGAGCGTAACTCAACCAAATCAGCTCGATCAACCTACTTTAATCATGGAAATGAATGTCTAGAGCAGGAGCATCGTCCACTCTTACAATAGAATGTACAAAAGTTGGGAATGCACAAAAGTGGCTATTAGCCGCTAATGTATGACATAAAAGGGAGGGTTGCGTACCCGGTCATGCATTGTCCCTGAAGTCCTGACTTTTTTAGCTGAGGTACCCAAAGAGGTCCCTCTGCATCTTTGGCTCTCCAGGGTTCAGCTACTTGGCAATGAACAAAGACCACTCTTCATAGCATCACCGCTTACAAACATAAAAGGTGCCCGTATCTCCAAACTTACAATGAAACATGGGGTTTTTAGCAATGTAACTCGGCTTGGCCAACAGCACCTGTGTGAAAGTTTCGCGATCAAGCTTGCCAATCCCAGATTTCGCAATGTCGCCACCAGCCAAATTGATCTGGGGGTCGACCCTTCGACGACGACGACCAAAAAATATTTTTTGGGCTGTTTGCGACATTGAACGTGAAACTTTCACACAAGGTGCTGTTGGCCAAGCCGAGCCCATTGCTCTAATAAAAACCCCATGTTTCATTGTAAAGCTTAGAGATACAAGTGCCTTTATGTTTTGCATATGCTGTAAGCGTAGGAGTTGCTTTCTCCTAGTAGGTGGTGTCGGCTGCATTAACGGAAAGATGAAGAGCTGAGTGAAATGGCACGTGCTGGTTACACAAACACGTCTTTGACAGGTTGCTGCACAAATGCATGATGATGATGATTGCCCTTTTGTGGAAGGTACGTAAGTAAAAGCATCCAGTAATGAAGGTGTGTCGGTTGCATGTGTCACATTTGCATGTAGGAGAAGGTCGAACTGCATAAAACCACCTTAGCATATGTAAACCCACCAGTAAACCAATCCAATGATGATGATGGGGCCACTCATCCTGAAAACTCAATGCACGGGATCACTTTTTCTCTTCTCAAGGTCATCCCACTCCTCCTTATTGTATCACAAAAAGCCATACTTCTTGCATGACTGATAACCGGAACTACCTTATTATCCATCTTCGAAGCAATAGTATGTAATCCACAAGCTAGCAAACTCCAAGCGTGTACATAATAAAAGAAACAATGCTTTATTTCATCTAGCAACATTGCCACCCATCGTCGTCTTCATCGTCCGCCATCATTCGCGTACTCGTTGCATTTCGGCACCACTCGTCAATCGCCTCGTCACAAATATCCAGAGTGTTTTGCTGATCCACGTCTTTGCTGATCCACATATCCACATATCCACACTAGAAGCATATACATTAGCCATCATTCATATTTTACCAGAAACCATAACAATCCCACTTACGATCCACAGTCATCTTGAACACCATGCTTCTTGAAGAGCTGACAGAGTTTCAAGCGAACGACAGCACCTGACCGGTTGAATACCCAAAAGAATACCCAAAGTTTTCTTTACGGCAACAAGTAGCACGTGCATACGTCTAACTACCCCGATCAACTGGCCAGTGAGCACCATCAATCCACAAGAACCTCAGCAGCATAGGCCATCCTTGAAGTACGGCCTTGATCCTTGATTAATCCACTCTTTGCCGATCCACATCCTTGCCGATCCACATCCTTGCTGATCCACATCTTTGCTGATCCACATATCCATACTAGAAACGTGGTACATTAGCTATCATTCATATCTCAATAGAGCCATAATAATCATACTTACGATCCACAACCATCTTGAACACCACGCTTTCCGAGAGCTGACAGAGTTTCAAGCGAACGACAGCACCCACCGGTTGAATACCCAAAGAATACCCAAAGTTTTCTTTACGGCAACAAGTAGCACGTGCATGTTTGCAACTACCCTGATCAACTGGCCAGTGAGCACCATCAATCCACAAGAACCTCAGCAGCATAGGCCATCCTTGAAGTACGGTCTTGATCCTTGATTAATCCACTCTTTGCCGATCCACATCTTTGCTGATCCACATCTTTGCTGATCCACGTCCTTGCTGATCCACATCCTTGCTGATCCACATCCTTGCTGATCCACATATCCACACTAGAAACATGATAAATTAGCCATCATTCATATCTCAATAAAGCCATAATAATCATACTTACGGTCCACAGCCATCTTGAACACCACGCTTCTTGAAGAGCTGACAGAGTTCCAAGCGAACGACAGCACCCACCGGTTGAATACCCAAAGTTTCCTTTACGGCAACAAGTAGCACGTACATACGTAGACTACCCCGATCAACTGGCCAGTGAGCACCATCAATCCACAAGAGCCTCAGCAGCATAGGCCATCCTTGAAGTACGGTCTTGATCCTTGATTAATCCACACATTCTAAACACACATTAGTGATTCATATGCTTGTAAAAGTATACCATCATCAGCCTCTTGTCCACGGCCTTGTTCCAAGTGCTACAAGGACATACTTGTAATATGAGCAATGGCAGTCGAATGAAGTGGAACTCATTTATACCTGCTTCCAACGATATCACCACGCTGTTTGCTGATCCATATGCACCACGTAAAAGGGCCTGGGGGTTTGACGGCAACGAAAAGAAGCCAAGTGAGCTCGATCAACCCAAACAGATCGATTGGAACCCCCACCCACCTTAGCTCAACCAGCATTAAGCCATTGCCCAATAAAAGGTTGTCTAAATAGAACAACGTTACGTGTCAGTTTGGTCTTCTTCCTTAGCAGTGAACTGGGCTTACCTTTGTTGTACGAGAAAGACTCGAAACACGCGCCGAATGAAATGCGTTGTTGCAAGTAAAGAGCTACCCACGTCTGGTAATGTGGAGTGTTGCATTAGTAGCTAGCGAACTACTAAACGCTGCTGTAGAAGCGTTTAACAAGTACCTTTGGAAGGATGGCGTTCACCATTGACAGCTGCTGTGTTCGTGTGGAAGGTGTAATGTAAAGAGCGCGCGTGTTGCTGGGCAACAATTAACGAGGCAACTGCTGCGGAGCACAATGACATTGATTGGCCAATGAGTCCCCGCCCATTTCCATCCTACTGCTCACCAACACAAAGTGTATCTGCTTTCATGACAATATGGCTCTCGATGCAAAAATGATACAATAAACTTCATGTATGATTGTAGAATGACTCATTGTCATTATAAAATCAGTGGATAGTTATGAGGGGATGAATGTGGCATTCTTCATGGTAGGCAAGAAGTGGTCTTTTTGTTACAATAAACTTGGGATAATGCGGTATGCAGCGTTGTGGCCATTAGCGTGATATATATGAATGATTAATAAAACGTGAAAACCCTCAAAAGAAAAACGACACAACGGAGCGAGTATGATAGAAGGGGTGATGGTTTTACTGTAGATGATGTTGATTGTTAACATTTTGAGAGGCCGATATGTGACACAGCATTGACAAAAAGCCAAACATTCTACAGAGTGCATATGCATCAAAGAGAATGAATACGTATACAATGAAATCACTCAAGCTTGTGTGCTCCTGGTACACTGTGGTGATTTCTATATAAACCCTTGCCCAGCTAGGATTTGCGATTACACCTTTCCTCCACAATGGACCCTTTTCGAGTTTTTCCATACGAAGTGATGATGATGATCATCAACGAGCTTAACCTCACCACATTGCGAGCTCTTCAGTTGATGGGCGTTTCTCGTTATTGGCGCGACCATATGCCGAATTGGACTCAGCGACAGCAGAGGGTGATGCACTTGAGTGGCGGTCACCTTCTCCACGCCTTACCTTTGGTGCATACTGGTCGACAATTGCTTGACATTATCGTAGATGCACCGGATCACCCATATACAAGCTTGGGGCTCGAACTAGTGCTTCGTGCTGTACAACAGCTACGCTTACCGACTATGCTCTCATTAAGTAAGTTGTTGTATGCTACCATCTATATATCGACTACATACGTACTCATCCACAACGTTCAACTAGCCTTACCCTGGGTAAGGGGCAGCCTGCCTCATGCATTAAATGTATTCCCTTCGAATGCAACTCGTTTTGTGCAACAATTGTCGCTTTTCCTGGTACAAACTCAAGTCGACCTGTTCCATCTCATGGTGCATTTTCCAGCATTAACCAGTCTTACGCTGGTATGGCCAATAGGCCAATCCCCGCAAGCACAATTTGTCGTTCCCGCCAACTTTGCACAGCCTCTCGTACTGGAATGGTTGGCTTACTTGAATATTCAAGGTACACTTCCTTGAGATCATTTTGTTGATTTCGTACAACGTTGCAATCGACTTGCGTTTTTACGTATCGGCTGGCCCATTGGTGGTGACATGCCACAGCTTTTAAGAATGTGTCCAAGACTTCAATACCTGTGGTTTGATACTCGTAACGAGCATGTTCCACCAGCAATTCCAATGGGTGCCGTTACTATTACGCACCCGCCACAGCATGCTCACCACTGGACCCACCTAAGACAACTTGTAGCTTTCCATCCCAGTATCGCAACGTATCAAGGGATCATAGCCACGCTTCAAGCTTTTCAGCATGTTTATTTGAACACCATTCAAATCCGAATTTCACCACGCTGGAGAGTACATGAAGAAATAGAAGGTCTACAGCTGTTGGTGTCGCAACAATTACCATCACTTTCTGAGCTTGTTTTCGATGTTCATCCATCCAGCACGGCTTTCGCCCCTCCTCTTTTCAACAATCACGTGATTCCGTTAATGGATGCAGCACCCAATCTTCAACGTTTATGCATTCGGATCATGCATCGCGATAATACGGACACCAGAAATTTACTTTTCCTCCGTGCTCAACCCTTGATTCCAATGCCACTTATGGGAAGAGTCATGTACCAAATGCCAAATCTCCGGCACTTATGCTTACACTCCTTTAATCCAGTTGAAGATGCCTTGCAGATTTTGAGGCAGTTGCAATATCATCAAGTGCCTCTTCTATCATTTGATTGGCTTGGAGAAAGCATTGGATCCATCGACCTTTTTGGGGAGTTGGCCAACATGCCAAATTTGCAATGGGTGGCACTAGGAACCAAAGAGCGTTCTTTTTTTAATACGCAAGAGGTGACCCAATTCCTTGATCTTTTGGGAGTCACTCAAAGCATTACTTGGCTGGTCTTGACAAATGTGTCTGGTTTTTCTCCTCACATCGTGTTCAACCACATTCCAGCAACAATACAACGACTCGACTTCTATGATTGTGGTGCTGTCAATGAACCTGGTCTCGCCAACTGGCTTGCTGATGATCCAAACCGCCAAAGCTTTTTCAATGATGATTGGTTGCACACTACAGGGCTGAGGGTTCAATACCCTCCCCCAAGAAGCTTTTTTGTTACACATGAACCACGTTATGGAACCTAACAACAATAAAGCTATCGCTGACACGATGTTATTATGCATAAAGCAATCAGCTATGTGGGATGGATTTAGTGTAATAGAAAGTATACGAATGATGATTATCATTGAATGAAAATTGATGTATGTTGTTCATAGAAAAGTTAAAGCTGTAAGAGGTATGTATAAGAATGCGTTGTGCAGCGAACGAAGAGAGGGTGCCTGAAACAGCCAACAGTGGTAGTAGTAATGGATTGAGATGCTTTGCCGCAGTCTTGTATTATAGGCTAAAGCACAACCATCATAATAAGCAAACTATGTAGGATCATGTCTCGAATAGTCAATGGTTGCTATTGTGGCACCAGCCACTGCCATATTATTGATGACATTGGGTATTCCCATTATCAGGGTTGATGGGTGTGCTAATAACGAATACATCATCAGCATGCAGCATTGTACAACACAAGCAAGATATGGATACAACAATGCCTATATTTTGTCACCAAATTCGCTGCATCGATCTGGGTCTGGGGCATTAACATACATATTGGGGAATGTATATATTACTTTCCTCGGGGGAAATCGTGATCAAACGTTGGTTACGGCTCAAGGGGTGTGTAGGGATTTCTGCCTCGAAATCATCTTGCTGTCATGTAATAGAGAAAGAAATCGAATGATCATCCATCCAACCTGGTTGCTCCTTGTAGACCTGCTGATCGGTGCAAGCAGCATTGGGGCACATGCTTATTAAATGGAGAGCTTGTCTCAGCAATGATTATTGCTGATTCCTGAAGGCCAATGTCAGCGGCGCTGTAAATGCTACTTTTTCCCTTTTGTTGATAATGACTTTTCCTAATTCGAGGTAATTACGGTACATTATCGGCATAAAAATCATGGTCAATTTGAAAGCTATACGCCATGTATGGTTGTAAAAAGATGATGTAGTATCCAATTGTGCTATTGAGCTACCTAATCAATGGTCAAATGCCACCCAAACCCTTGCTTTTGACATGGGCAGCATGGTAACGTGCAATCATGCACGTTATGCCATCATCATATATATACATACATGCAATGTCGGAGAAGGGCTACGGCAAGGAGAATGATCAACGTTGCACAAGATTGCCACAGCCAATGTCAACTACCACTTCACCTCCTTATTGGGTTCCAGAAAGGTCCCCATCCTGCAGCTTGATTGCATCGAACATTGTGTGATGTTTCGATCTTTGTTATATCGAGTCATTAATATGGGGGGATGGATAATCACCTTTGAATGGTATAAAAGAAGCAAGGCAAAAGCATCCTCTTGTCATTCAACCATCACCACCACTTTCATTCACTTTTTTGTGTACTTTATCTCTTGTATATCCCCCCTTGCCTTTCATTATGAAATTGTCATTTATCGCACTGGCTGCATCCTCTATCTTTTGGCTGGCCCAAGCTCTTCCAACTGTTCAACCACCACAACAGCAAGGCCAAGATCTGCTTTACTTTGAGACACGTGCTGAGCACAACCATAGCTCTGGAAAAAAGCATTCTAGTCATCACAACAGCACACATGATGGCAACTCAACTTCATCCGGGCTGGTACCGGGGAAGTATTTTGATCGTGTTGTGATTATCGTTTTTGAGAACAAGGACTATGATACCACGATGAAGGACAAGTATTTCAAGTCATTGCCATCCAAGCACAACGGTAAGCATCCATTGCTTATGATCGTCTCCATCTCTTATGCTGATTCATTTTGGGGCATGTAGGCGTTATGTTGACCAATTACAGAGGCGTGGCTCATCCATCACAGCCCAATTATGTATGTACCTTTTGTTTTTGATCGTTTATTGTTATGTGAAACCGTTATACTCATATCCATTTGCTATAGATTGCTCTCATCAGCGGATCCACCAAAGGAACCAAAGAGGACGATGAATCCAACATTGATCGTGATACGATTGTTGATTTGCTGGAGAAGAAGAATATTTCTTGGAAGACGTATCAGGAAGATTATCCTGGTGGCTGCAACAAAGAGATGGACATTGATAACTATGCTCGCAAGCACAATCCCTTCATGTCCTTCAAGAACATTCAAAAGGACAAGAAGCGTTGTGCCAAGATCGTCAGCGCAAAGGAACTCGATAAGGATATTGACAATGACAACGTACCCCAATACGTCTTTTATACGCCTGATGTAAGTGTGCAATCATCTTCTAAACAAGCCGTTGCTAATTATTTATACATCTATAGATCAACAATGATGCCCACGACAAGCCATTATCCTATGGCGCCAAGTGGCTCAAAAAGTTCCTTGATGCTCGCCTCAAGAAGCCTGCCTTTAGCAAAAAGACCTTGTTTGTTGTTACCTTTGATGAAGATGACAGCAATACAAAGAAGAATCACGTGTATACATCCATTTTCGGTCCCGATCTCAAGTTCTCTTCCAAAAAGGATGACAAAAAGTACGATCATTATTCGCTCCTGCGTACCATTGAGGATAATGTAAGTTTAATTCATGTGTTGAGGGGAATGCAATCATGTTAAATTTTCATTGATATTTATGCGTATATAGTGGGATCTTGGAGACCTTGGCGAAAAGGATAAGGATGCCACCGCATTTGACTTGTAGACATTCATGGATAGCTTGAAAGCCGTGCTTCTTGCGTAAAATAAAAATCCAAACGTTGCTATGCAACCTCCTCCGCTTCATGATGTAGAATACATGTGTGGTCGTGCAGAAAGAGCCGATCCCACGTGTGTGCGTATACGTTTTGCTGGTACCATCCTTCATCATTCCTGGGTCACCGATTCGATTTCCACAAGGATTGTCATCCATCGATTGCTGGTTGTATTGCCACCGTCATCAACATTGCAAGCAGCAAAGACAAGTAGTGCACGTCGTTCATCAAATGTCATCATAGGCTTTAGCGGGATTGTCTTGTCTCCTTCATGCCACCTCGAAACGATGTCTTCGACTGGATCGATCACATGATCCATGCCAATCCCATCTTGATGTTCCACGCTTCCAGACTTGCATGTGCCGTTGGAAAAAACAAGGATCCACTCACTGTATACGTGGACACGGTCAAATCAAGAAGTTCATTCAGCGTATCAACATGTTGCCAAGGCAAGAAGACTTGTAGTTGCCGATATCACTCCATTCTCTCGCACATATTCCTGGTACTGTACAATGTTCTTGAGGATATGAACTTCCAGTATATGTGGTAGGCTTCAAGTCGATGAGAAGTTGGCTTGGCTCCAGGGCACCAATGTAGCCGGTTTTGAAAATTGTTATCGTCATGGTCGACAGCGGCATCTGCAGTGATTCCAATCAGCTGGTGGTGTAGTGTACAAATAGGTTTTGATGTGGGCATTGAAAAAGTAGGTATGTCATGGGGTGCAAGTTGAGAAGGAGGAAGAGGTGTCATATAAATCCGCCACCTCCCTTATGCAAGACGTCGTTGAGCGCATTAGATTTTGCCCCCTGCTGCTGGTGACAACTTTTAGCTGAACACGCAAGGAAATTTACGTATGTGTTGGATCATGATCATGGGTTTAACGTCTTTTATTATGGCATCTCAACACGACCCTTGCATTTTCGCTTCTTTTTTACAACTATCTCAACATGTCACAAGCAACGTAAGTGATACCTTTTACTAAATGGATACAAAAGTAGACTCATCTTGGCATACGTGTATAGTGCTGATATCGGTCTTATCGGTTTGGCTGTCATGGTAAATAGCATCATAGATGGATGTGTATTTGGGCCACGTTGATTGAACCATCATCCTACATAGGGCCAAAACCTTATCCTCAACATGAACGACCATGGGTTTGTGGTGTGTGCATTTAATCGAACTGTATCCAAAGTCGACCACTTTTTGGAGAATGAAGCCAAAGGTATATATACAACGCACCCATATTAAAGAAAACAGTAGGCTGATGATTTGGCTATGTAGGAACAAATATCATTGGTGCTCACAGCGTTGAAGAGTTTTGCAGCAAACTCAAGCGACCTCGCAAGATCATGCTTCTCGTCAAAGCTGGACCTGCTGTGGATGAATTCATCAAGACATTGCTGCCGCATTTAGAGAAAGGCGATATCATCATTGATGGTGGCAACTCCCATTTCCCCGACACCAACCGTCGTTGCAAGGAGTTGGCAGATCAAGGCATTTTGTTTGTTGGCTCTGGTGTTTCGGGTGGTGAAGAAGGTGCACGCTATGGTCCTTCGTTAATGCCTGGTGGTAACCCCGCTGCATGGGAACATATCAAACCCATCTTCCAATCCGTCGCTGCCAAAGCACCCGATGGCCAACCATGTTGCGATTGGGTCGGCGAAGGTGGTGCAGGCCACTATGTAAAGATGGTACACAATGGCATTGGTAATGTATACATACCCATCCATCCCATTATTGGAAGGAACGTTGACTGATACATGTATGCATATAGAATATGGCGACATGCAATTGATTGCTGAAGTGTATCAAATCATGAAAGAAGCGCTTGATTTGACTGAAGATCAAATGGCCGATATCTTTGAACAATGGAACAAGGAAGAGCTCAATTCATTCTTGATTGAAATCACACGTGATGTGCTGCGTTACAAGGATACGGATGGCAAGCCATTGGTAGACAAGATCCTTGATAAGGCTGGACAAAAGGGCACTGGCAAATGGACTGGCATTGATTCTTTGGATCGGGGTATTCCAGTGACCTTGATTGCCGAAGCTGTGTATGCACGTTGCTTGTCATCATTCAAGGAAGAACGCACACGTGCTAGCAAGATCTTGAAGGGTCCTACAAATGCAAAGTATCAAGGCAACAAGCAACAATTTGTGCAACAATTGGGTAGTGCCCTTTACGCATCCAAGCTGGTGTCATATGCACAAGGGTTCATGTTGATGCGTCAAGCAGCTGATGACTTTGGTTGGAATCTCAACTATGCAGGCATTGCATTGATGTGGCGTGGTGGATGCATTATTCGTTCCGTATTCTTGGGTCAAATCAAGGATGCTTACAATAACAACCCCAAGCTTGAAAACTTGCTCTTTGATCCATTCTTTACGGATGCAGCTGCTAAGGCTCAAGATGCTTGGCGTGCTGTGATCGGCACTGCTGCTCAACTTGGTATCCCAACACCTTCTCTTTCAACAGCTCTCAGCTTTTACGATGGCTTGCGCCATGAGCGACTTCCAGCAAACCTTATCCAAGCCCAACGTGATTACTTTGGTGCTCACACTTATGAGCGTCTTGATAATCCTGGTAAATACGTTCACACCAATTGGACTGGCACAGGTGGTAACGTGTCAGCTTCGACATACCAGGCTTAAAATAAGAGCGTTAAAGCTCATGTTTGTAATCATCATCAAATGTAAATAAAGAAAAAACACTGCTAGTGGTTTTATTGATATAGTATTGGAGGAGTCAATTTTATCCATGATTTGCCTAAGCATAAGTAATGAATGCATGGCCAACAGTGGTTGAAGCTGAAATTCGGTTGCCATCTTGAATGTCATTTTCCGAATCACCATAGTAACCATGCTTGCTGAATCGACCTTGAGACTTGAAATGGACCTTTTCTGGGTGCTCTTCGGATCGAACAATGGCCTTACCGAGGACAGTGTTGGCTGTAAACTTGGAGTGGAAGCTGTCGGGCTATAAATAAATTCATCAATATGGATGCTCTTCGACATATCAGAGAGACCCATGTAGTATGGCGATACTTACAACAGTGGCATCAATGCTGCCTGCAGATGAAGAAAGGCTGATGGTCGTGGGAACTGTATCTTTCTCAGAGGATTCTTTTCCAATAGCAAATGCACTAAAGTTGATATTTCCTGAGGAGGTGGATGATGCATGATCGCCCTCAAGGCGGTCAAATTGAGCTTGTACGTTGCCATTGGCAGTAGAGAAAGAGCTCTTGGTTGTCGATGTTGCTCCATGGACAATGATATTGCCATTGGCCGTTGAAAGTGATGAGGATGATGCCACAACACCTTGGGTCTGTGATTGAATCATCAATAGTAGCGTTAGCCACATGAATAGCATCTACCTTATTTTCTTTCCACTCACATGATATTGGATATTGCCGTTGGCTGTACCAATCGACAAGCGATCAAAGGTAAATGCATCATACAAGCCAACGTTGTGATTGGCAACACCAATGGACAGTTTTTCAAGGGCATCCTCGGTGGGTAGTTCAATGATAAGGTCCCAGACAAGACAATGACGATGGTGATGGTCATTATCATGATCATCCACCTAGATATGGCATAATAAAAGCGTAAGACAAAGACTGTGCCTCGTTTTTTTGGGACCGATACAATGGACTTACAATAAAAGTAATGTGTCGTACTCCTTGTTCATTTTCGGCATCCCGGCTTTCAATGCGAATATGGTCCTTGTCTTCTTCAAATTGATATTGAATCTCATAGCGAACAATGATATCCTTAATGTCGGGGTTCACACGAACCGATGCATGACCACCTTCAAAATGGATAACGCTGTGATGCAAATGCTCATCGGTAATCAAGCCATGGTATTCGTCGACAGGCACAGTGAAAGTGTAGGTATCAGTGATGGAAGGATCAACGCATCGATGATAGGATAGCTGTTGTCAACGTAGTAAAGAGTCAATGGAAAGCACATTGATACACAAGAATTAAGCATTATACCTCTTCCAACTCAAAAGTTGAGATAGCCGCAGCAGGTGTTGTGTCTGCTTGATTGCTTGTAGTAACAATGACGCCACGATGGAAAGAGGCAAAAGAGAAAATCAATGCAATGACCGAAATCCAAAGAGAGGCTTTGGCAACACGACGATATCTTTGGAAGCGGTAATCATCCGTAAGCGTGTTGCCACCACCAAGAAGAGGAGCCTCGATATCTTGAGAATAGTTCTTTGACATGTCTGGGTAGCAGTAGCGGAAGATGATGTTGATCTTGAAAGGAGATGATTTGCCCTTTTTATACAATTGATCGAAGCCTAGGCAGAAACCTTGGCACGTCTTGTCGCGATTGTACCACCCTCGGCAATTCACATTGGCATGCTGGCAAACACCGCCCATATCCGTCATTGTTTTCCTAATCGTGAATCCAGTTGCTCTACCAATCACATGATGTCCTCGTGTGAAAAAAACTTGGGGCCCTTCCCTTAGCCGCCCCGTATTGCTGGATCATGTCTACATGCACACGCTCAGGCCACCAGGTATGGCTTCATGCTTGGCTCTTCTCTTGGGAGCATCCAACGTGCCAAGAAAGAAGGTTTGCAATATGTATTTCATGATGATTCCAATGGGGAGAATTGTATTGACAAATATGTAAACGTTGCAATGATATATAAAGGAAAAAGGAACAAGTGTTGTTGGCCGGGTATGCAGGAATGAATATGAAAGAGAGAAAAAAAGAGCGTATTGAAGAATGATGACAACCAATGCAAAGGGAAGGAAGTGCGGCATTTACATTATCAACTTCGATTGTCCTTGCCATTGTCGTCTTTATCACCTCCACTTGCCATCTTGAAGAGTCTTCGCGTGCTGTCACGGACCAATTGAAAAGCATCTCCTCGTACAGCGCTCTCCCAAAACTTGGATAGAAATGCGGATTGCGTGCCATCTTCCCATGATTGAATGTAGCGTCGTGTCAATTCTTGCGTAGGTGCGAATAGCTTGGTCACCATCCGTTTCACTATCGAGGACATCAATTACAATTTCACTCTAAAGAGAGAGGGGAAAAAAACTCGACGTACCATCATCTCCTGATCCGCTAAATCGTTCTCCGAGGTTGATTGTGTAATAGTCAGCACTAGATAAGATTCGTCTCGAGTAAGTGGATTGTTCATATGCCGCCAGACACTGCTGCTGCTACTACTACTACTTACTGGTTCTTTTTGGTAATCTCTTTCTCTAAAATACACAACGTATGAGTGGATGGATCTAAGGGCTTCTTCAATTTGATTTCATTGTTACCTGCTGTATGCTCTAAACATCGTGCTTGAGTGGTAGCTACGATAATCCATAGCCCATGAAATGGATTGAGAAACGAGCCATGTGCTTTTTGCTGTTCCTTCCGTTTTTCTTGGTTCTCTCGCAATAAACACACCATGCGGCAGTCGGATTGCTGCTTGTCATTAAGAAACTTGATGCCATTGCTGGTAGATGTGGAATGCTGTGGGTCGGTTGTGGTAGTGGACGATGAGTGATCTTGCTTTGTGAGCAACACACACTGCTCGGTAAAAAGAGGTGTATTGCTATTACTGTTGCTGTCGTTGTTGTCTTTTATTGAGCCGTTGACGATGCGAGTAAAGTGCATGAGCAAGTGATGACCTTTGGCGGGTTTCTTTTCTGGTTGAGTTGATTCAGACCACCAAGGAGAAAGTAGTGAAGTGTTATTACGAGAAGATTGTGGTGAAGGTGTTGGTGGAGGGACTGGAGGTGGTGTTGGTGTTTCTCGATGATCGTTGCCAGTAGCGTTTTTCTGTTCTTCAGCCTTCATGATTGGGCGTTTATTGTGTGTGTGGGCACAAAAATGAGTGTGTGTGTGAAAGAAAATGGAAGGAAAGTTCTCTGTTCTTGGTATTTATACCGATGAGTGTTTAATCCAAGATGAACATAAGTGGGTGTGAGAGCATCTGTGTTACCTTTATGCGGCAATGGATCGGATTGGTGGAATAGGAATAGTATCGATAACCCCTTCCTTAACCCCTCTTCGTTGATTATTCTTCATGTTTTTCCTTGTCTTGACTGAAACAATGGCTTCCCTTGTCCAATTGAATAATCCCTGTTCATTTCTAGACTTTGTGTTATCCTTCCAAAGCGACCTGTTGCGAAAATGGGTGGTCATCATCGTTTATCGGAGCCATGATGTGTTTCATCGGAGAGATTGCATAGCAACCGCCGCAGAATAAATCCCACCATCATCCAAATGCCCTTCCAAAAAGTGGCGTGGTAACCTTTGCCTATGCATGAAAGACTCACGCCACGTACATAGTAAAATCATACATGGATTCTTTGTTTATCATGTGTATTTCATGTTGATTTCCCATCATCGTTTTATAGAGAGCTATTATTACTATACAGCTAGACTACTAGTACTATACAGCTCCTACGTAATATAGTTGATTTCACACATGGAATGACGTCGTTGATAAGTCGCCTCCACCACCGGAGTATGTCGTGTCGGTTTACTGGATCTCTTTCTCCCCTGGTTTTCCTTCTTGGTTCGTCCTACACGCACACACCACACAACCCCCTCTCTCTTTCTCTCCATACTCGGCTTTTACATTCACACGTCAGCAACATGGTGAACAGCGCTTTTGTTAACGTAATTGAAACGCCCATTGAATAGTCAGCACATACACCTACATTGACATGTTGACATGGCTTTCCTATGGTCGTTAGGTCGGTCGTTGGTCTGCCCTCGCTTTCGGTCTTGTGTACGGCTATTCACACAACGCATCTTTGCAAAAGCAAGCCGAAGAAAAGAAACGACAACTTGAATACAAGCATAAGGAACAATTGATTGAGGAGGCCAAACGCGCTTATGCTGCCAAAAAGAACCCAGTTGCTGTCGTTGATGTCGTATCAGGTACGCGATCCATACACATGGACAATACATTGTACATGTTTCTCATCAACAATCTCCCCTCGTCAAATAGTCGATATCGAGAGCCCTGATTTTGATGTGGAAAAGTACATTGCTCAATTGGAAAAACAAGAAGCCAAGTAAAATAGAATCCTTGTCATTTACTCCATCATGCGCTTTTACACAATCAATATGCATCTTTGTATTTACATCCAAGCAACATGAGTGATTACCTTCAAGCAATTGGATCGGGGGAGGGAAGGGAAAAAGAAGGGGAGGTTTGCTTGTGTGTGTACACATGTGGGACGTGTCGTATGGGTAACGCGTAACATTTGTGCACGGATCAACTACAGGAAAAGATACGTGTTATGGGATGGTTCTTAATGGTGGTAATGGATTCATACAAGAGAGTGATGGAAAAATGGAGAAATACTGGGCGCGTTACGGATCCTGTCAAAAAGGGTAAAGCGTCAAGCTTCTCACACGCTCACTAAAAGCAATAACAATACACAAAAACACACATATGAAATCACACGTACGCGCACTGCATATGTACGCATACACGATACGAAGCGACAAGGGACATGTAATAGACATCATACAAGGATTTGTATTTCTTTCTCTTTTTCTTTCTTATATCTGGGGGAGGGATGAGGGGGGAGAGAAGGAAATCCCTTTTCCAGTCTTAGAACTTTTTACCAAAGAGAAGCACTTGCAACTTATCGTAACCAGACAAGACACCAGCACCAGCAATGGCACGCAAGATATTGGCACCAGCACCCTTGAAGAGCGATCGAGCACCTTCATTCTTGACGATCTCAGAGAATGCAGCCATGGAAGACGAATACTTGACAGCGGTACCAGACGTCATCATCATACGTCTACGCACCGTATCGATAGGATACGAAGCAAGACCTGCACCTGTCGTCACGGCCCAGCCGAGCAAAAAGGTAGCCAAGAAGCTGTTTTGGAGATTTTGAGGCATAGCAGGCTTAAGGGAATCGTACATGCCAAAGTATAGACCACGATACACAATGATACCCACGCAGGATACATTGAAACCACGATAAAGACCAGCAATGCCATCCGACTTTAGTGTCTTGCGATACACGTCGAGAAGACCACTGAATTGGCGTTCACCACCCTTGGCAGCAGACTTTGCATCATTGGCAAGACGCGTACGGGCATAGTCAAGTGAATACACAAAGAACAAACTAGCGGCACCAGCAGCACCACCTATACAATACATGAATGATGTAAGCATGTGTGTAAAGTTTGGTGTCTTACTATACTGTACCTGACGCCAAGTTGCCTGCAAACCAAGCCCAATAGCCATCCTTATTCTTGTCCTTGTTAAACATACGCTTGAACTTGTCCTTGAAAGCAAAGTTC
This sequence comes from Lichtheimia ornata, assembly GCF_029851405.1. NCBI lineage: Eukaryota > Fungi > Mucoromycota > Mucoromycetes > Mucorales > Lichtheimiaceae > Lichtheimia > Lichtheimia ornata. Next base: position 123,445 of record NW_026695368.1, read on the forward strand.
AAAGCCTGGGTGGGAAAGTAACGGATGACATTGGCAGTGTTGCCACGCCATAGGGAAATCACACCTTCGTCCTTGGCAGTACGGCTAAAGCAATCCACAATACCCTTGTAAGGTGATGCCAATCGACCTTGCTTGATCATTTCATCTTGGTTTTGAATAAGCAACTTGACACGCTCAATAGGTGCAGCTGCTGTCTTGGACACTGCAGCCGACACACCACCCATCAAGAAATCCTAAGAGTATGTAGAGAGATGATGTAAGAGACGCGTGTATATGGGAGAATGAGTCAATGATGGATACTTGCGACAATAAACTGGTTCTTTGGCTTCTCAGGCATGGTAGTAGTTGTAGTAGTGAGAGAAGGAAAAAAGAGGAAAAGGGAAGAAAAAAGAGGCAGGTTGGAGTGTTTCACGCTTTTGCTTTAAATATCAAATAGGCCATGTGGTCATCACTCGTTTGTTCATGCCCTTACTATTCAACCCCCATCACACATACACACACACATACACACATGCACACCCCCTAAAATCGAACATTTGCAGGATTGTTGGTGATGACCGGGACGCCAGCCAGCATGTAGTGCTACAACGTATACATTCATTTAAGATGGTGCTATCACCACCCCTACTCTAATATTCATGATACAACCAGATTAAGACAGCTATCTATAAGAGAGAGCAAGAGACCTTATTGTTCCATCATCACTATGGACCATGCGATTCTGGATCACTGTTTGTGCAACCTTGGCTGTTTGCAGACCGCATTTTATTCCGCACCCAATACGTCGCAGCAACTTTTTTTTTCTTGCTTTAGCTTTCAACTAAAAAAGAACTACAACACACAAACAATACAATGGTGATTCAGCAACCCAACTCACAAATCAAGTACGATCGGTGCCTTACCGTTCCAAAACAACCCTCGAGTAGTAACTCATGCGTGATCTAGATTGACCAATGTCTCGGTGGTACGGTTAAGGAAAGGTGGCAAGCGCTTTGAGCTGGCCTGTTACAAGAACAAAGTTATGGAGTGGCGCAACAATGTGTAAGTATCTCATACAAGGTTTGAAGGATCATGCAGGCAGCATCTTAACGATAAGCCCATAGGGAAACCGACCTCGATGAAGTATTACAAATCCACAGTGTATTCATGAACGTATCCAAAGGCCAAGTAGCGAGCAAGGATGATTTACAAAAGTGCTTCAAGACCGATGATCTCGATAGTGTTATTCAGCAGGTATTGTAATACAATCGAGGAGAGAGAGAGAGAGAAAGAACATGGAAGGATTCATGTTGAAAAGCATAGATCTTGAAAAAGGGTGAACTCCAAGTGGCAGAGAAGGAACGCACAAACCAATTGGAAAGCATGTGGAGAGATATTGCAACCATCGTCACTGACAACTGCGTCAATCCACAAAACCAACGACCTTATACGGTGACCATGATTGAAAAGGCCATGCAAGATCTTCACTTGAGTGTCAACCCCAAACGCAGCAGCAAATCACAAGCACTCGATGTCATTAAGCAACTCCAGGAAAAGCAGATTTTACCCATTCAACGAGCCCAAATGCGTATTCGTCTCACACTCCCTCAAACCAAGGAAGCCAAAAAGTTGCGTGAAAAGTTACATCCCATGATGACATCCATTGAAGATGAAGACTTTGATGCTGGCGAATATGAATTGGTAGGTGGTGGCAAAACAAAGGTGGTCATCATGATGGTAGGTGAATTGACTCTTTCCATTTATAGATTGCATTGGTGGATCCTGGCAAATACCGACAGATCAATGAATTGTTACAAAGCGAGCTCAAGGGCAAGGGACAAGTAGAAATTATGAATCTTCGTGAAAAGGAAGAAGGAGATGAAAAATTCTAAAATACTGGCGAGTTTACAATAAAAAGATTCTCTTCGTTGCGTTTTATCCATCGTAAGAGCTGGTTGGAACTCGAAATGATGCTCGATTTGGGTGTATCAGGAGTAAATACAACATAGACTTCAAAAGAGGACGTAATCTAGTATCCATTGTTCTTAGCATCCTTGTTAAAGTTCCCATCCCAATTTTCCTTTACCCATCCTAGCAAGATCTCCTTGTCAGCTTCATGATAATACAATTTCATTGGACGTGCTCGGCAATGCATGCGGTCATAAGCATAATGGTATAAGCGGTGCAACCTTAAGGTGGATGATGATGAGTTTGGGAACCTCCCAGTGACTGAATCCTTCACAACTTACCTCTTGCGGTTGCCACTATTGTTGGTATAAGGACCACTAAAGTTGGGGCAGGTAAACTGCACATGCGTTTTACTCTTGTACAAAAAGTGGAGTAGACCTGGAGCACCGACATCATCTAAAAAATGCTTGAGCGTCTAATGGAATGGAGCTATTATCGTTGATGCGATAGATACCTACCTACTGTATAATGCTTTTCAGATGCTTCAATCACGCTATCCAAAACATTCCGAGCTTTCATTGTCTATATAGCAAATTGGATCAGATTCCACATTCCCTCTAAAAGAATCTTTACACGTACCTCCACCAATGTGCTCTTCCATTCACTCATATCAAAAAAGCGATCCTTGTCCGTGCTAATCATAACGATAGAAACGTCTGGTGCAATATAGCAAATGTAGGCATGGAGAAATCCTTTGGAATTGAACTTGGGCAAACAAAGCGGCGTCCACGATTCTGCTAGATCAAAGGTTGTCGAGCCTGTCAACATGTTGAATAGCAAATGGAGATCTATAATTATCGCCATGTTGTTAGTATCCAACAATTGCTCATTCTAAGAGTGAATAATACCCTACCAGCAGGATGTAAACTATGTTTCCTAGGACGCAGTAAGGTAACCAATTGGCCTTTGGCCACGATCATTGCATACAAAAGCCCCTGGATAGTATAGATGAGCATTCGATCCATACCTCCCTCCACTTGTTTTACCTTGACTTTGCCACCACTCGAAAATATAGAACCCAATTGATCTCTCACCACCCTGGATAAACGAAGGCATTGCAAAGCACATAGCATGAATCCATGGTCTTGGCTGAATAAAGTTGAAAGGCTATCCAAAAACACCTCCGTTCCTTTACAAGACATCCAATAAGTCATCCATTTTACCCACACATGCATGCTGCACACATACCACCCAAAAGACGCCTGAGATCAAAATTCACGCGTTGCTCGAATATCCTTGTCAATTGCACACTCGTCAATACACTCAGGATCTGATTATGCAGGTACAAGAGCTGGTCGCGTAGCTAAGATCATCGATATTAGCTTCCTACCCTCCATTTTTTTAACCACATCATCTTCCTACCTGCCCATCCGATTCACCCGTCTTCGATACCGTGACATAGTACAATGGGTCCTTGTGTAGAAAGACGTATTTATGGCGACCCGCGTTCATGGATCTACGCTTGACACATATCAATCATGGCTGCAACAACCCGCTACCATCACTTACTTTATCATATCATCTTGATCTTGAAAGAAAGAAATGATAGCTTGAATAACGCCCATCAATGTCGATATTCGCGATTCATCTCCATATCTGATAGTCGTCGTCGTTAGGAACAACAACAACAACAATCCCCATGTGTTACCCACACGTTACCTGGTCCATATCGGCTTTCCCGCACTGCTTAGGATAAAAAAGTGCTTCTTATGGCGTACCCAAGACGACATGCCGGCATCTACATGGGCAAAAGGTCATTGTCTTGTCGTGTAAAGTAAGGGCGATCGACTTGCCAGTATCAGCTTGTTTGGCTAAAACCGAACTTCTCGAACCTTGTCGACGTATTTTGTTGTAGCTCTTGACTGGATCGCTCATGGTTGAGTTGGTCGATTCGTAAGACGATGCAGCAGCAGCAACGGTTGTTTCTGAAAGTGTGTTGCTATCAGGGCTACTGCCTATCGATCGCTGAATGACAACAGGATCTTGCATGGAGGCTGTGTTCGTTTGTTGCCTAGCGTCGTGATACAGGATAAAGCGAACAAGAGGAGAGAGAGATCAAATCACGCGCTACTGTGCTGAAACTTGGGGACCTTTATTGATCCTACACAACAATGATTCACTTTTACGAATATGCATAATACACAACAAGAGACTAGTTTATCCTAGCTACATGTATACGTGATGATTCTACTACGATGATTGGAAATAAAGACATTGCCTCTTTATCTTATACATCATAGGCCATTTGATTCCAAGGGGATGATGAGAAAGTTGCTTCACATGATAGAGTGCATTTATACCTAAAAGGAGATATTCACTCGTTATTGTTGCTGCAAGCTCATCCAATCACATGTATGTAGATCATAGTAGAAAGCATCCCTGTACGTTCTTATAATTTGTATCGTGGATATCTGATCGTGCTTTACTGAACACAGCAGGGGACGAGGGGTAATTTAAAATGAGCTTTGGATCTGGATGGATAAAGAATATGTATAGAATAAATGGAAGGGGAGGGATGTATGTATATCAAGACGTGTGTGTGTTGCTGTGATCAAAAATCAGGGGCGTGTGGGGATGGCGTTGAAAGAACATTCACAATGCAGCTGGTGTTGGTTGTCCCACATCTTCAACTTCCAACACCAAGGCATCTTGTTGACCATCGGTAGTTGGCGGTAAGACTCCTCTTAAACGACGCTCCTTTTCGTTCTCCAATTGACCATACAAGAGATACAATGCTCGCTCATTGGATTCAGCCGTGCCTTGAATAGTAAACATTCTCTCGCCACTTTCATCATGGGGCATCTTGGCAATGGAAATACGTGATCCTGATAATCGGCGAATCTCGGCTATCTTGTTACCACCCTTGCCTAGACAACCGTTGTCATGTCAACCTTTTTTGTTTAAATCCTTCATCTGTCATATTAACTTACCGATGATACAGCCGACCATATCGCTTGGGATAGAAATGTGTTGAGTACGAAGGTTGGCATTGTTAAGTGCTGAAAGGGATGACCTACGAGGGACACCCGTATTGCTGCCACCGCTTGCTGAGAGTGATGATAAGGAGGATGGCTGGTTGCCAAATCCATTGGTAGCTATAGCAGCCGCAAAATCGGATCCGTTCCCAGTACGTAAGATGGAGGATGTGCTCACACGCCGTGATGCTTGCTGTTGATCTTGTAATGATGTTGCAGTATTGGTCGCCTTGGTGGGATTGTAAAGAATGGTGCCATAAGCGCGCTCTTTGTCTTCAAGCAAACATTGGCCAATCTCACGGATCGCTGTTTGGATGGCATCCACGGTGCCTTTGATTTCCACAACGCGCTCAGTACTCTGGGGTAACAAGACTTTGGATGCTGTCATGCGGACTCCTGATGTATCCTGGATATGCTTGATTTTGGCACCTTGACGACCAATCACCGTACCCATCAAATTATGCGAGATAAGTAGCCTTAATGTTGTTGTAGTAGAAGAAGTAGCAGTGACAGAATTGATATCATCATGGCTGGCAGCTGTACCAGGTGTTGTGGGTGGAGTAGCAGGACCAAGTGGGTTATCAATCAGCGTTCGAGTGATGAATGCATATGCCTTTTGTGAAGATAAAGTGGGATTAGTTTGATATATGCACAAAATTTATCATAGCGTGGATTTACCTTGGCTACATTATCCAAGCTGCCTGTCACGGTCAATACACGATCATGGACACCAGGTACCACCTTGGATACACCTGCTTTAACACCTGTAGAATCTCGAAGGTCGCCTACATTCTTTCCACCTAACACAAGAGTGCGTGTGATCGGATAAGGTTAGATTGTCAATACGTCCCCACTCCCCTCCTCCCCCTTGATATCCTTTTCTCACCTTTGCCGATAATAACACCCGCTTCTTTGGTAGACACCAAGGCGCGTAACGTCAACTGATCTTGCTCATCTGCTACAGCTTGCTCATCCAACGCGAGGTCTTGTGGTGGATTGCCTTCTGCTCGTGAAACTTCATTGCTCCCTTCAATCGATTCAGAATGACTGGTGTGTGTGGAGGCGGATACTTGAGACATGGAGCTAAATCACCCATTACCACCTTGCCTACCCAATACATGTCAATGGTCACTTACCTTTTTGTCAATGCAAAGGCTGTGGGTTAAAAGAAAGGATAAAGTGAGAAGGGAGGGAAAAAAAAAGAGAGAGAGAGAGCGGAAAAGAGAAAGTACAAAGCGACAAGGACAAAAGCCTATGTTATAATGAAAAGGGACAAAGAATGAGATATGGGGACCAAGAGTGAGGGAAAGCAAGGCTTAGTGACCAAGATCTGCTTTGATTGGAGAAAGAAAGAAAGAAAGAGAGAGATAGTGCAAGGCATGGCCAAAGTGGCAAAAATTGGTTATGTGGCCCTTGCTCATGTCATCAAATTTCCTTCACACATTATTGTACACCTGTTAGCCATGAATAGCCCTCATTCATCATGTGGACATAACTCAAAACACCTCTTGAAAGATATTCCAATAAAACTAGATTTAGTCATTTACCCAATGGTGTCCTCTTGAGTGAATCAAGGTACTAAAAGTGATGTTGCTATCTCATAAATCAGCACCAACGCGTACAGTCGTGGGAAGATGTACATTCCTGATTCATAAAATGAAGTGCTTTGGAGATGTCATGATAGGATGAGATCTTGCATAGTACCATGGCCAACTAATTTATATGCAGCTGAAGGGAGCAGTGGCCACAGGGCAACAAGCGGCATTTTCAAACATGGCGGAGGAGGAAAAAAAAGAGGCCCAGTCTTGTGCGACCTAACGCACGGACCTCCTCCATGGAGTTTACACATGAAAACCAATGCTAGTGATAACATTCAAACTCTATATTATTTGATCTTTGGAATAAGGTGAAATGTTTATAGACAATTGATTCAAAATAAAGCTCAACTAGTCCCTGTCATCTTAAAAGCACGTTTTCGATTCTTTGTTCGAGGACTACCATTAAATGGAGTGGACGAAGTTGATCCACTGGATTCTTCAGAGAATTCAATAGCTGCAGTAACTGCCGCAACAGCCGTTTCCGATGCAGATGATCCACCACCAACCTTGAGTAGTATGTTGGTATTCTCACGTCCACAAATAGGACACATGACTGGTAGCTGTCTTGGTGCGAGAAAGATGCCGCCTTTTCCCCAGCAGAGCATATAGCCGACAAAAATCAACCAAAAGACTAGAAGATTATACACCAGCAATGTCTTGATACCACCATAGAACGATCCAAGGGCAACGAGTTCGGAGACACGCCATAACCAATAAATGACAACAATACCACGGAACCATGCTTGCTCGTGAACGGGTCTTTTTGTAGCTTGCTTTGGTGAACCAACACATAAACAAGCATCCTCAGCAGCTCGCCAACAAAAGATTAAGAAAAATACAGCAACATCGAGCCACACTTGACCAGCAGCAAACATCCACGTGTCGGCAATGGGAACCCATTCATGCGCAAATCGTAAACCCCACAAGTAAAATGTGCCGTATCGTTCATGTGGTAGAGTGCCGGATGGAATAAACTCGGCTCGAAACCATGGCAACGTCAACAAGGCTAATAAAAATAGCACTGTAGCAAACCAGCACCAACGTTGTTCATGCGGCATAGCTAAAAGGCGTGCTACCCATACGTGCCATGTTGATGTGCTCTCTGGATGCTGATGGATACGTTGAACAAGTTGCATAAACCTTGATCGATCATAAAATTTGGGAACAATGAGGGCTGTCAACATGGCAGCAATACCAATGAGGGTAAAGCCTTGCAACTATTACCATAGCAACAGGTTAGCAACATGATGCAACAACAATCCCCAATCACCATACTAATACTACTGACCACAATAGCCATATTGGATGAGATAATAAACTCGCCAGGGCCACCCTTGATGTTGACACGTTGGTTGTCAAGGCGAAAAACAATTGATGAAGAGCCTGTTTGACCATCCGGTGTTGTTACTTGAACCTTGATTGTGTGCGTACGCCGTGGATCAAGGGTAGAAGGATCCCATGGTGCTGTCCATAGCGTGGCTGATGATTGGGTAGCTGCATGTGGATGTGGCACACCATCAATGCTGATATGCACAGTGACGTTGTTGTTACCACTACCATCACCAAGAGCATCATCATCATCATCATGACCATCACCTGAGGAAGTGAAAACTAGAAAACGTATATGGCTGCTGGATTGGATACGATGTAATGGTTCTTTGGTTGGCATAGCAAAACGAGCATCCTTTGGATTTGTAATGAGTACAATGGGTGCAGGCTTGATAGCTGCAGGCCAAATAATGTTGCCAGCAGGTGTCAATGGAATCACGGGATGAGGTGCAAGTTGTTTACGTGGCAATTCGACATCGACAAAGGAGATCAAGTCATGATCCACAGCCACAATACGATACATGCCATGGACCATCATGTCGCCAAGCTCGAGCTCCAATGACTCACCCTTGGGATCATACCATTTGAGCACATCCCCCAATCCTTCATCCAACAATGTTAGCAATGCGTCGTTGTCATGATCCGCATGAAATTTTTTACGTACCTGCAGCAAGACGATGAAGGTGGCCACAAAAATAAACGCTGTATTGCTTGGCCAAATCACGGAACCCGAGACCTTTACTTGAAACACCAAACACCATGGTTGTCGTAGGATAATGTGAAAACTTTTTTGAGAGATGGAGGAATGAATGGACCGTTTGAAGATCAGCTCCCTCGCACTATATAGGCAACAGCAATATCCCCATACTTGCCACAAAGGTATGATTAAATGCCGGCTTCAATGCGCTTGCAAGTCGATCCATTGTCTTTGACGTGAGATAACCAAAAAAGTTGAAAGGGCGTGATGGACCACGTTTAGGACTACATACACGTAAAACAATTAGCCTATATGTGTATCTTCATCATGTCAGCTGATCCCACACTTGCCATGCATCAATAGCAACAAATTGATAGTTGCCAAAAGGTTCCTTGACTTGCCATGAATAGATACCTTGGCCTGTTGCCACCAAGTCGGCACTTTTGCCATGGGTGCGATAAAAATTCACATGCGATTGCCATGAAGGCAAGTCTGTTTGAAAAGTTGTTGATAAGAAGGATACCAAAACGATGATAAGCACACTCACCAAAACAGTCATGGTTCCCACGCATGTCATACCATGGCATGGCAGGTGCTCCTTGTTCGATCGTTTGACGATACACCTGCCATTCTTCTTGATACTGCTGAGATGTCACACGTCGTACGTCCTTTGCATCTGTCAAGTCGCCTGTGACAACAACAAAACGGGGTCTGAGATGTAAATGTTATTAGCATGTTGACATAAACACGCAAACATTTTCCATAACGTACTTGATCATGGGGAGTACGGATTGTACAAAATGTAAAAAATGAAGCGTATGTCCTCGAAACCGATACTTTGAAATATGAAGATCCGAGATCTATCATCCATATTAGCAATGCGGGTTCATTGTTGGTGGCGGAAAGGATCGCATGTACGTACCTGTGTAAAGTAAAACATGTTGGATGGGGATGATCCAATAACGGTGTCATTTGACATTGACAAGGATGATTTAGGAAGATGCTGCTGCTGCTGCTTTTCGGTATGATGATGTTGTCGGAATGAGGATGGCCATGGAATGGTGCTATCCATACCACGGAGCTCTCTTGTGGATGACCAATAGAGATAGCATGCTCGTATACTGCAAAGCAATACAAACAAAAGCCACAGCCATGGAGAATACTTCATTATGTACTACTACGATACAAGAGAGGAAAAAGGAGTAAAAGTAAGAGAAACAAAAGAGAGAAGAAGGAAATGTTGATGCAAGTCAAATAAAAAAGAATGAGCATGTTGTTCATTGTTGGGTACTGCTACAAATAAGGGATCCGAAAAACCCTTTTGCCGTGATCACGCGTTTAGTACACACGTATACACACACACACACACACAAAACCAATATTAACTTCTTTGAAACAGCTCATGCTCCAGCTCACGTCAAGTTTCATCCCCGAGACGACATCCCTCCTCCTCGAAATAGGATCATCCTCAACTCTCACGCCCGATTTGTATATCCAAATATGCGTAACAAGTACAATGTTATTGATATGCATGCGCCTGCACCACCTTTTTATTATTTGTTGTAATCAAAGCCAACCTCATGCTCCTCCCCTTTAGATCAAGCCGATCTGCAAGATAACACTATGCGTAAGAGTCGCGTGATGGTTTTTGACAACTTGATGACAGACTTGCTCTTCTTTCCTTGTCGTGTTGGCAACATCGATGAAGGCATCAGCAAAAGTGCTCTTATCACCAAGGCGTCTGATACAGGGAGAGTGCGTGTGTATCGTGAAAGAAATGCACATGCCAGTGGTGGGTGTCGGGTTTCGGATCGGACGAGAGACGCAATTTTCATATGCTGAAACGTGTACTTGATGACCACATGGTGACATTGACAGCAAAACATACTAAAGACGATGAGGCTTGATAGCACTCTTGAGCAAGCTGATGGGCCTTGGTATCGATAGCGCAAGCGTGTGTTGGTCCCTTCAAGTTACTTGTAACCGTTTTCAATGTTGACAAGTTGCTGGCTAATGATACGATATCAAAAAGTGTGGCACCGACATAGGAATACGTGGCAACACGAATGCAGTGACTCTGGAAGGGTGGAATCGGTATTCAAGGGCGAATGTTGCCATGGCTACACTCAATGGGAAGCATTAGGTGATGGGTGTGGTCTACGATCGTGTTTGGTGAAAAGCGAATGGCTGGTTACAACAAGTACTTGGCATTGTTGGCATGCGTAAGCAAGTGTTTGGAAAGACGATTGTTCATTGGGAAAAGCAAAGCAACAAGAGTGTATTGAGAAATGTAGAGCGATGGGATGAGATGTCATTTTTACATGATAGAACAAAGTAGTGCTGGGTGGGAAGATGTATTGTAAAAGGTACACATAAAGAAATCTGACTATGATTGGGCTGTTTGTCTCTTTGATGACTTTGGCGATGTTGAAGTTGATGATTTGCAGATGAAAGCAAGGAGTTAACACCAGATTCGCTAAAGGATTGTTGACACCAATACCCCTTGTATTGTCAATCACAGCCAACGTATCCTCCATTACTTGTTTTCCCATGGCTGCTAGCTTTAACAATCCAAACATACATGAAGTACAATTTGTATCGCTCGAAGGTACAACACTTCTTGTATCCGGCGAACACGGCATACGTAGCCTTTTGGAGCATACATCTGTAACATTGAGACGCTTTCGACTATGGTAAGATGGTAAGATTTTAGATGTCTCGAATGAATGCAGAGGAAGGAAACTTACCACTGATGTTATACACAACCAGTACCAAGTCATCCAGATTTGCTTGCGAGCGTCTGGGTATATCAATCCCCTTTTGTCACTCTCAAGGTGGGTGGTCATGTCATCGGAATTGCGCCTCAGAAATCGGTAAGACAATGCTGCCACTGATAAGTATTGCCAAGCAAGCAGAGGTTGTGTTATAGGATGATGGTCAAGGTGCTGAGCAAATTTGTAAGCATCCATTGCATTTTTCTAGCGACATAGAAATGTTAGGGCATTATCACTGATTCACAATACAAAACGATTACCAGTTTGGACTAGGCCTTCGTTTGGTCATTGCTAATCCCTCCAATTTCTACATAGACAGCCTAGTTCAAGGGGTCCTAAGATGTATTCGCTTTCCATCTTCTTCCCGTGTCTTGTGTGGTTGTATTTGTTCTACAGCTGATAGGCATCTGTTTTGTTGATTCGCTTGCATGTGCAATGGTGGAAACCTCTATATCAACTCCATGCAGGCTGTGGTATGCCACCTAATCCAGCTTTGCATTTGTTCCTCAGGTGCTGGTATGTAACTGCGTCAAAAGAATGTGAGCATGTGTTTCTTCAAGCAAGACAATTAGGTTTTACCTTAATAAAAGAGCCAAACATCACAATGACAACAATGACGATGAGAATAGGATAATAATGAAAGGCTAAAGATCATCACAAATGAGTCCATGAATCAACCACAAAATAAGAACATCATTATACTCACATCAACTTGCGTTTTAAGGTGCTAGCAATCAAAGGATGATATGATGGATGAAGAAGATGTGTGGCGACATCATCCTTTTATATGTATGGTGGGCGTGGGTATTTACTTGGTCACAAAAGGATGATAAAAAGTTTGTTGGGAATGCTGAGGAGCTGATAGATTGTTGGATCGCATGCACAAAGTGCTTGGCGTGATTGATTGTTATTGTATAAATCATAACCTGAAGGTAAACATGGGCTAATCACCGTAGCATGCATAGGTGGCCAAAGCTAAATCATGTTTAGGATGGGCATCCCTACGCTACCTATGGTGGTGGGTTGATTTATCAGCTATCGACGCTGCTGGATCACTTTTTGACGCAGTAATCTTAAGACGATGCTTGACCATTTTATCATGACCACCTTTGTTCTTGTGTGCATACCACAATTCACACGCCCAAGTACACATAAGCAAGGCTGTTGTCATCAACTTGATCGCACATCTCTTTCGTCTATCGCATAGATCAACAAGAGCCTGCTATTTGGTAAGTGATAATGAAGAGCTGTTTAATGATTGGTATAGGCCATAAATAGCTCATCCGTTGCTCTTTGTAATCATCTTTGTAGTTCTTTATCCTCTATCCTTTATCACTTGTGTCATTGTTGTCTTTTTTATCCCTTGATTGATCCTTTGTGGTATACGTTTGGGCACCAGCTGAGCTTCAAGAAAGGATGGTGCGGAGCAGGTGTTCCTCAAATGTACAAGCAAAGTGTACAACAGGCAAATTGGGAAGAAGATTGATTGCGTTTACGCCGCAAGACCCTCCGACTAATGTTGTCTAGGAATCGGAGGTGTTAACAAAGATCAAACGAAGGCTTCTGCTGATGGAATGTTAAAGTTGCCAATCGTGCTCAAGGATATTACATATGATCGATGTATCCAAACGCTCTCATGCAAACATGGATGACTTGGTATTGGTTGGCTACAACTACAAATGGAAGCTGTATTCCTCCGAGAAGGATCGATTGGACAACCGTTTAAGCAATCTTGAATACATGATAGCACAAGAGAACATACGTCGCAAGTTCAAAGTTTTCAGCAATGGTCGTTTTCAAGGTCTATCCGATAGAACCCGTGCAAGAGGGAGCCATATGGAGGAAACCTGTTTGCGTCTTTTTCGATGGGCATGATCTCTCAATGTACGAGGTCTCTGACAAAGGCGGCATGAAAAATACTGCGAATCATCATGAAAAGGTATTGCAGCTGCCACACACGGGATATGATTTCAAGTCATCGGCGTGTTTGGTATACATTCAAGCCCGATTCATCTTCTTCTGAGAATAACGAACCACCTTAACATAGGCGAAAGCCCATCTCGACGATCCAAGTGGACGTTCCAAAAGGCCATGATCGAAGCCTACAAGCGCGGAGAGGATCATCGACATGGAGGACACATTGGCTGTAGTATTGAGGGCCTTTGCTATTCATCTAACTCCGAAATGACTCCACTATCAACATTCCTACCTACCTCTGGGATCAATCAAGAATCCACGTGCTTGAAGCCGTCAACACCCAATTCTCATCACATGTCAAATTGAAAAGTTAAAGCATTTCCCTCCCCTTTTTGCTTCATGTATCTACAACCTGATAAATCATGCATATCACAACAATGTTTCATTTTCAACTTGTTTTATCTCTCTCATATCTTTTTATCTCATGTTTTATCGTCATCATGATGGATCTTCCTCCTTTTATGAAAGCTACGCCTCTTTCAATGAAACAATAAACATGGCGCATGATCATCTTTGCTGATGGCCCATGGTATTGGTTCGGAAGAAGACTACGCCGGCCGCACTTTATTGTGTCGGATATACCTGAATGCCGATCGCCACTTGACCCATTTTGTACTTGTGAACACAACTTGGGTACCACCTTGATGTGTTTTTCATCTCTTGTACGAGTATCCATCCTAATCGGTTCCAAACCGAAAAAAGAAAACAACACCAGCGAATTACATACATGGTTGCCTTTGTGCAACAGGTGTCAAAATGCGCGACTTGGCAAAGGATGGATACATGGGATTGTTGTGAACGTGAGGAAGGTAAGGAAAGAAGAAGAAGGGATACATGAAGAAGAAGAAGGACAAGAACAAGTACCGGGATAATGAATTGCATCATGCATGATATATACATTCATCCGGCCAAAAGATAAAGCACGAGCCTTCGCGGATGATGTGAGTGAAACCCAGCAATTCGAGATAATTTAACCGTTTCCGCCTGCCATGTACACCTTTTTCCCGTTGTTTTACTTTTTTTCTTCTCCTCTCAGCTTCTTCATCTGTTTACTTGAGTCAACCACTGTTCTTTCCACCATGGCACAAAAGTCATTGAGCGCCTATGCTTATGAAAAGGTCATTCAATATGAGATGATGACTGCTGTCTATGTAATGGAACCTTGGGAAAAGACCCTGTTTAGTAAGTGACAGGCCCAGCCGAATGAGGAAGGATTGAAAACTGACAGCCTTTTCAACGTAGATGCTGTTTTGCTTATCATTGTATCCTTGTCGTTGGCCACCTTTTATCAATACACACCCATCATGCTGGGCAAGATCGCTTCCTTGTTTTGAAATTATTATATCCCCTTCATCCATTCTACCAATTAGCCCGGCCTCACCACAACAAGCGGCCTAAACCCCCATTGCATTAAGCATTTACCATTGTATACTCACACTTATTGTACTTATCACACACTCTCTTATCTCTATTAGTAGTCGTAGTCTTTTTCCCTTTTGTCCTCCATTATTTGTACAAGCATGCCTCTCCCCCATCATTTTGACGTCTTTTTAAATTTATCAACACGATCATGTTGTTTAAAGAAACCGCCATGTGTCGGAGCCAAATGGCCCGTCGCGATGCAAAACATGTGTTTGGCCCCGAAGGTTGCACAACGGGATGCAATCGAATACTGACGAACAAAAAGGCATTCATTCACAGCAGGGTGTGAAATGACAGGTAAATTATGCACAATGGGGACTATTGGTTTAGCCATAGGTCATGGTGAGAAAAGGAAAGGTGAGAGTTTAAGGATCAACATGGCGTGTTTACCATTGAAGTTATGACGTGGGTTTTGGAAAATGGGTACATGTAGTAATCATAGACGTGTGTGTGTGTGTGTAGGTCATAGTGCGGGTAGTAGGATGGGGTAAAGTATGAGCGGGTGACAATGCAGGAAACAAAGATTTTATGACGGAATGGAAGTTTCCAGGGAGGCTTCTCTTTTTTCGCTCATGACAAGTTCTCCTAATACACGGTGCTGCATATAAGCATCTTAGGTTGTGGTCGGCATTTACCATCATGGTCATCACCACCACCACGTACAGCTGAGACAATGCTACAAATGCAACATCCCATAGCATCATGCCCTCTCTCACCTGATGTATGGTACCATTTCCCCACCTTCGAAATAGGGGCAAGTTTGCTTTGGGCATCTTAGCACTTTCCATGTAATACAATTGACAGCGGCGTAATGCATATTCATCATATGATGGATGTATCTATCTTTACATGTATGAAGCTTGTTTTAAGGAATCTCATGTTGTTTATGTAAAAAGGCTTAAGTTAACGAGATGAAAGGACAAAAAACTTTACAAGATGATCATAGTGGCTGTGAGAGAGAGATTGGTAAAGAAAGGAGAGAATACAAGAAAGCGAGCGTGAAATTGAATGCATGCATACATCATAGAATTACAGGAAATAAACCATGGTAACAAGAAAAATGTAGGAGGAGGGGTATATACTCTTGCTTTACGTGACAAAATAAAAAACAAATGCTGGAATGAGTGGTGTATAATAGAACAACGGCCGTATGTATACGAAAGATGAATGCTGATGATGCTGTTGGTGTACGTGTGTGTGCGTGTGGGTGTGTGGGTGTGTACTTAATGGTCGTAATGAACCTTGCTAATATGCCGTGCTACATCATGTGCGCGCCTGAACCTCTTGTCACAGGATGTGCAAGAAAACAACTTTTTTGGCGCGTGTAAATCGGCTGATGGCAAGGATTCCAGATGTTGATGCTCTTCTATGGTATTATGTGCAAACGACAAATCGTTACAGGATCGAGGATCGTATATACGTTCATCCGACCATAGCGATATTGAATGATGCTGCTGTTGTTGGAAATCCGATTGTGTTGATGGTGATGCAATATCCGATTCCATGCATAATTCTTGGTCCAGCACCTGATGTTGCTCGTCATTGTCGCACATCAACACCTTTGCTGGCTGCAGAGGCGGTGATGGTGGTGCTGTAATGCCAAGACCTGCAAGATTACTGCGTAGTTGGCCATTGACTATGTCACTCGTTGACGTTGAAGCGTTGTTGGTGTTTGATGATACGTGTTCAAGGTCGATACATGGGGACAAAAGAAGCGTGTCTTCATCATTGTCCCAAATGCTATCATCGTCTTCGAGATCCAAAGGAGAATATGGTGGAGTGTCGATAGGATTTAATGAAAGGAGAGGTGACACGTCGCTTTCTTCATTGTGATGGTCAAATTGCGAGTAGGGTGGCGTGTTCATCAATGATGAATGAGAAAGATGGTGTATGCGAAAAAGTAAGAATGAGAGAGAGTTTGAAAGGAAAACAAGATGCGGCTCACAATGGCTTTTATATAGGTGGGATCCCAACCTACAACAACAAATACAATACTTTTTAACCCCCCCTTTTCAAGCTACCCCCCAAAAAATCCACCCGATTTGGATACACCCTGTTGCTAAGCAATTGATCGTGACAGAACCCAACTGCAAGTGAATGAATGTAGTGTGGCGGCTTTTTCGATTTTTCGCCACAATGGAACGGTAGTGGTGGGACAGAGCCAAGCAATAATGCTCGGCATGATGATCGAGCCAAAACACACAATGATCCGTTTTTTAAAACCAACCCCCAAGTAAGGCAAGAATGATGACTTGTAAATGGTATCACCCCACTACCATCCTTAAGCCTGTCAATTGACAGCCTATACCATGCTGCATCCCATTTTTGCCAAGAAAATGTCAGCCAAGAGAAATAAAGGGGGGAGCAGCAGGCCCATAGATTGGATGTTGGGATGCCTCAGTTTGGATCTGCATGTTTTTGGTAAACATTCCAGCAACCACAGAAGATTCCATGTCTCCTGATCTGCAACACGACCTTCTTTTTCGATGCTTCTGTTGAAGCACACACACACTCTCGTTTCTCTTTGGTCCCTTAATTCGCGTGCATGGTGCCCCGTTGCTATGGTAAAGTGTGGTTGCACACACACCATACACGAGTCGCGGCCATTTTGAAATACGTCAGACCCTACCACTACACTACTACCATGTGCCGCTTGATATGCCAACATCACCTCACAAAATCATATGCATGGCTTGAACCAAGATTACCATCACCACCACAACAACACTTACGTAAACTCTCTCCTTCATCAAGGCTTCCCTCTCTCCCTTTGATTTTCTCTCCGCACTGTTGTTTACTTTGCTGACGACGACGTTTTGGGCGTAGTATATACAATCAATATGATTTGTCCTTTCATCCCAGTGCCCTTTTGCTTCTATAATTATCGCCCATATGCACTGGATCTTGCCCCCATCCCCCGTGCTTGAGCCATTTATGCACTTGAGATGTTTATCAGCTCATTACCATCACCATATTAACATTAGGATATTGGTTCATAATGCCAACCGGATAAGATGAGGATAACTATAATATGGCGAGACTTTTTCTTTTTGACGAACAATAGCAGCAGCATTCCATGCTATAACCATTTTCATCCATTATTGTGATTAAGTTTGTTACATCAATAAGCCGCTCCAGCGTTGGCATACAGCCATTGTTTAAGCACAGCAGGACCATCATGATGCCTGAAACGGTATTGGCTATTTGCGTCATCTAATGCTTGATGTGCACTGGGTACTAGGACCGGGCTTTTCAATGGGGCCGATACATGGCGAGGATAAGGGGAATGATTTCGATGCTCATAAAGGTGTCTCAAATGTCATACAGATTTGCCATTTCATATCCTAAGCATCATTGACAATATCGATCTTTAGCAGCACTAAGCTTTTTTGCGTGCTTTTCTTTTCTCTTTATGTCCTCAGCATCATGATGGTGTTATTAGCTGTATGTCTTGGATCAATGTCATTATGTTACATGATTCACTCTCATTTTCATTGGCAGCTCAGCAATGATATTAGTAATACCTTGGTCATGCAGTGATACGCAAGTTTCATTGTATGCCGCATTTCGTAGGAGGAAGGATCTTCCGCTAATTCTATGATCCAACATAGCTCTCAAACATGTGCAGGATCATAAAAGTCCCATTGCTTGGGCTATTGCTATTTCATTTAAGTTTACATAGCGATCCAGCTATGCGATCTTTGACATATACAAGTTTCACTACCTTCTTGGGTCTTTCATTTTGGAGCTCTTTGTTATGCATTTACGTGTGTGTTCGCTCACGTCGGATCAGTGACATGTTTTTGATTTATCGTGTTGCTAGGTTACCATGACCTTGTATGTAGTCAAGGAACATGTTTTCATCAATACAGTTGGCCAATAGCATCTCAAGGAGTATATGGCGTGCTAACCAGCTTTTGATGGTGGATGGATCAACTCTTGTAAAGCGGGTGAGATTCTCCGTAAGCCAATCAGCATTACCGGAATGCCGGGTTTTGTTGATTCGACTCCAGCCAAGGTATAAAAGAAGTACCTGAAATCGGGATCCCGATAAAGCGCACCTTTTCTTTCTCTCTTTCTCTTGCTCTTTAGACGTCCCATTCACAATGACAGGAATGCAAAATATCATTGTTCTCGGTGGTGGTTATGCTGGCGTAGGCACCGCTCGTGCTTTGGAAAAGCGCATAGCCAACAATAACAACTACCGCATCATTTTGATCGAAAAGGTACAACTTCTTCTTATGCGGGCTTTTTAATGATGAAGGTGTTGCAGCTGACACCATCAACTATATACAGAGAGAGTTCTTTTATCATGCAGTGGCTGCTCCACGTACCCTTGTTGAAGACATCGACAACATGATTCCATACACGGGCGTCTTTAAGCACAAAAAGAACCAGGTGGTGCAAGCATCTGTTGTGCAACTGGAGCCTAATCAGATTCATCTTGATCGAGAATTCGAAGGCTCACACCATGTCCCATTTGCTTTTTCGGTAAGCTCTTTTTTGATTTTATCAGATCCGATTTACTCTCACGCACATACCATGAACAATGAATGACACGTTGACTTTCCTTTTAAAGGTTATTGCGACAGGTACCAGCCACCCTGATCCCTTCAAGTTGGCAACCAATAGCCGTGAAGAGGGCACCAAACGCCTTGCTAATGTCCGGCAGCAAGTCAAAGATGCCCAATCCATTGTCATTGTAGGGGGTGGTCCCACCGGCATTGAAATCTCGGGAGAGATTCGAGGCGCTTACAAGGACAAAAAGATCACGCTTGTGCATCGGGGTAGCCACTTGCTATCAAAGGAAATCCCCGAGAAAGCGCGCATGAAATTGCTTGAAAAGATGAGACAAAACAATATCCATGTGATCTTTAATGATACGATACCATCCTTGCCTGCTGAGCACAATGAGTCGATCCACGTTCCTGCTACTGCCCCTTTCATCCATACCGAACAAGGCAAGAAGATTGATTGTGATTTGCTATTGGTGGCCTTTGGTAATCGTCCCAATACTGCATGGATCGATCCTAGCTTGTTGGCCAAGAATGGCTTCGTCAAGGTCAAGCCTACACTTCAAGTCGATGTCCAAGGATATGAAACCGTTTATGTGGTGGGTGACGCTGCCGATTTGCAAGAAACAAAATTGGCTGCCAAATCCCGTGGCCATATCAGCGTAGTCACCAACAACATTGCTGCTGCTATCAAGGGCAACACCAAGCCAAGTAAAGTTTACAATGGCTCACCCAACATCTCTGCCATCACCTTTGGCAAGGTAAGTCTACATGCAACAACCTTTTATTATAGAGCCCTAAAGACTCATACAATGTACTACCAGCAACAAGGCATGATTATTACTCCATGGTTTTGTTTGGGTGACTGGGTGACTGGAAACTTGAAAGGAAAGACAATGATGGTGGAGCGATTTTGGGGAGAACTTGGTCTTCAGTATCCAAAACAAAGAAGGTAAAGATGGCTCAGCCAAAAAAGGTGATCACTCATGAAGCTTGATATACACCAATTCAAAAGCTGACAACATGATGTCATATTCTTAGCTCTGAAAACAAGTCTTCGTGGATGCTTTGGATGACCGGTGGCTTTATTACATTATCTGCTTACTACTTGCTTAAATCAACGTATCCCTCGCTTCTACCTTCTATCCAACAATCCCTTATTAACCTTAGCCAACAACGTCGTATTTCCCTTTAAAAGCATTCTACAGTAGACTATCATCTTGCATTACTACTACTACTCTTCCTCATTTTTCCTTTTCAACCTGCCTCTGCGAAGTAATATATATATACACAAGTACATGCTTGATCCCTTTTATTTCAATTGAACACCATTTTCAACAAACATTTTGAGTACTTCCATGGCAGCCGAGCGTACAACGTTCACATTGGATTTCTTGACAATATCGGTTAATTTGGTGTGAGCATGTTCAGAGGCAAACCCTTGTGCGGCGTCCTTGCCAAGATGTTGGATCATAAGGCGGATGATTTCGACACCACGATGTTGGATATCAGCGGGTTCCTCTGGAGCGACAAGACGCGTGAGTCGTTCATAAGCCTTATCCACATTGGCCATGCGTTCACAAGCATCCTTGCTATTAGCCAAAATGGCGAGTGCACCGGAGGCGGCTCGACGTGTGGCAGCATCTTCATGATCGGAAAACACCATCAGCAAGCGTAAACGATTGGGGCTCTTGCTATACGACTCGAACACAGGATCACAAAATGTCATGTTGCACACCATCTCGGTTGCTGCACGTTGAACAAGCTCGTTGGATGCCAATTGTAAACCTTCAAACACGGTCATGCCATCTTCACTGTATATCCGAAAACGCACAGCATCATCCACAGAGGCCAAGTTGGTTAATGCCATCAATCCTTCAAATTGTCGTAGTGCTTGATCCGCTTTGCAAAGTCGTAAAAAGGGTCGTACCAAATCCAAGGATGCTTGTGCACCAAATGCAAGTCGTGGATCAGCGGTAATAGCAAGGCGTGCGATCGCTTGTGCAGCCACCAATTGTTGCTCTTGGTCGTCTTTGCCGGTTTCAATAAGCATCATCAATCCCTTGGCCACACCTTGTTGAAGAAGCTTGCCACGTGTTGCTTGTGGTGTCACCAAATTCAAGTACGTTTGTGAAGCTACCATGCGTAGATTGCTGCTACTGCTTCCCGCTTTGGCAAGTACAAAAAGTGCCAATGCTGCACCACTCTCAACAGCTGCACGTACACGTATCTCCACTGCCGTATCACTCTCACGTGGATCATCCTCCTCTTCGGCACCTTTTGCATTGCCACCCTTGTTCCTTGCATTGGCCAAATCACGTAATCGCTTCATTTGCTTTTGCTGTTCATCCAACACAGGCCTGTACATGGTCACGTTGCGAAGAATGGTGCCAATGCCATAGAGAAGTGGGTGATTGGTGGTAGTAGTAGTAGTCGTGGTATCACCACCACCCCCTGTCGTATTGATAGCAATGGTCACAAGACTCTTGAGTAGCACTGGATCATTGGCCACTGTCTCCTTGACATCCGCCTGCAATGATGCATAGGCCAACCCTTCAATAGCATTGAGCAACATGGTGGTATCCTGCGTCTTGAAATTCTTGATGGTGACCAACATGGCATCTGTCAAATCACTTGCACCGAGATTCATCTTGTTCATGGCATCCTGGAGTGATGTGTCCTCTTGTTGATCGCTGCTACTGGTCTGAAGATTCTTGTCCTGGTAGCGTTGATGTGTCTGCAGCTTGCTAAGAGTAGTCCCTGCGAGTGCCTTGAGTCGCTCATCCTTGCCACGCGTAGCCGTAAATGCCAACCATTGACTTGCATGTTTGACAAGTAGCTTGTGGCAAGTCTTATCAGCGGATGCAATAGCAAGGACTTCCACCATGGCTGTTTGAACCGATACAATCTCAAAGTCGATGACATCCATCATTTCTTCCACAACACCCTCCTGACTCAAGATAGCGGCACCAATGGTCATGCTTGTTTCAAAGATGGCGTGCAATGTTCGATAGGCCAATAGCTTCTCTGCATTTTTGCCGGTGTCGATGCATTGGGAGAAACATGCTGCACATGTCGAGATGATCAGCTGTAATGGATAATTGGTCTGCATATCAGGTGGAGGATTGAATAGCTTGGTGAGGATCATGTAAGCTGTGGATCTTGCATAGGCTGAAACTTGATTGTCGGGTCGACCTCCCCCACATGCTGCAAGCACATCCACAAAATCAGTTGACTTGACAAATGACTTGATCCAATCCACATTGTCAGATGCTGACACTTGGCGAAGGTACTTTTGAAAGCGTGTAGCCAATGGATCATCATCTTCTTTAGTCGCTTTGGGCTCGGATGATGGCGTGGTTGTGGTGTTGGTGGATGAAAGCGTATATAAACGTTGAATGTCGTCTTTGGCTTGTTGATTGGATGGATCACGCTGAATGGCTGTTTGTAGATCGGCTCGGGCTTGATCGAGATTGTCGAGCTGCTCATGGACCTTGGCACGCTTCAGTAATAGCTGTGACACCTTGATATCATCCTTGCTATGCGTTGACAATTCTAATCCATGTTATCAATAACACACCATGCATTTACCCTTCATCATCACACACACAACATACCACGACCAAGCTCCTCGAGTTGCTCTGTAAGCTGCGACTTTTGGATACGTGTCAGGGAAAGGTTGACGATATTGATATTAACCCCATCTATCGCTCACTCACCAGCTGGATATCTTTGTAAACAAACCAGTAAGCATTCCATTCAGTCCATGACGAGATTGGCGTTGTTTACCTGCAGACATGCGAATGGTTGAGTATGGGACGATTGAAGAAAGGGAAACAAGATGCTTGGTTTTGTCAAACTCAGATACCAACCTACCTCTTTTCTCTTGTCACCCATGGCTCAGGCGATCGACACCTTGAAACGACGACTGGAGACTATCTTATACGACTTTAAACGAGCACGATCCACGTGGCATGAGATTAGTGACCATACCTTGTCCGATGTCAATGCTCTTGTCAATGCCTTGATTCAGTCCAGGTTCGCGTTCCGTTTCGTCCTTGGTCTTGCGTAGTTGTGCTACTAACACGGCTGTTACATTTACAATGAAGATACGTGGATGATGCAGCTTACTGGCATCCGGCACTATGCATGGAATATCCCAACATGACACAAGCATATAACAAAAAGATCCAATGGGTGATTGATCAGCATCACAACAAGGTATCGAGCATGGTGGATAAGATGGCGAGTATATGATTCAGGATATGGAATGGGGAATGTAGTGGCTAATAAGATGATAGGGGAAGCAACATGATAAGATGAGGCAACAAATATCGGAACTGCATGTCATTTGCAAGCGTGCCAGCGATCTCCGTGGTGACAGTTTTGTGGAACATGAACCTCTCTTCAAGACGTGTCCCATGCGCACCTATGGTAAGTAATGAGAAATGATGACAAAAGGAAGGGGGTAACCTTGTACCTGATCCATTATGCATAGTGGTACGCTTTGAATCGATTGTGGCCATGTATACGGATGCGATGGGGGTACTTGGATCGTTACTGAGCAACAAGGGATTCAAGGATATCAAGAGTCGAGAAGCAGGGCTTAGTATATTATCAATATGGATTCATCAGCCTAGTATCAATGATGATTATATCAAGGAATTTGAAGAGCTTTGCGAGATTGAAATACATGCGTGATTTATATACCATCCCATTGACTTGACGGACTTGGTGGATGTGGGTGGGTGGGTGAGAGAGAGAGAGAAATTTGTGGGTGGGCCATCTTTTTTACACCGCTTCGTTTTTTTTCTTTTTCAAGTGTTTTCCCTCTCTTTGTGTTCCTCTCGCCATGGCCGATTCCACCCCCAACACTGTGTTCTCTATCGAAGGCAAAGGTCTTAAACTCAATACCGCCGACGATGTCAAGGAATTCGTCGAAACGATTGTACAGATGGAGGATCTGGAAGTGATTCGCCTTAGTGGCAACACGATCGGTGTTGAAGCAGCTCAGTCTTTGGCCGATGCTCTCAAGAGTAAAAAGGGTCTTAAGGTAAATGCAAAGGGGATGGCATAAGAGATATAGGTTGATGACACGTGCACATAACATACCTACTCACACACAACATACATGTATGTATGTATGTATTATAGCGGGCGTTGTTGTCTGACATTTTCACGGGACGATTGTTGGATGAGATCCCTCAAGCACTCAAGGCCTTGTGTGATGCATTTGCCGAGACTTCTCTTATTGAACTTGATTTGAGCGACAACGCATTTGGTCCTGCTGGTGCTGAACCTTTGATCGAATACTTGTCCAACAACACGACATTGGAGATCCTTCGTTTGAACAACAATGGTTTGGGTGTTGGTGGTGGCACCATGATCGCCAAGGCTTTGCAGGCATGGGCTGATAAGGCACGCTCCGAGAATCGTACTTCGACTTTGCATACTGTCATTTGTGGTCGTAATCGTCTTGAGGATGGTAGTGCTCCTTTCTTGGGTACCGCTTTCGCTGCTCATGGTACTTTGCGTGTTGTTCGTATGCCACAAAATGGTATCCGCCCCGATGGCATTGTCAAGCTCGTCAAGGGTCTCTCCGAGTGCAAGCATCTTGAACATCTCGATTTGCAAGATAACACTTTTACCGCAAAGGGATCCAAGGCTCTTGCTCGTGTCCTCAAGAATTGGTCCAAGCTTCAAATCCTCAACCTCAGCGATTGTTTGCTTTCCAAGCGTGGTGGTCTCGCTGTGGCCGAATCTTTGCGTGATGGCAGCAACAAGGGCTTGACTCATTTGCATTTGCAATACAATGAAATCCGCAGCGATGCTATCCTTGTCCTTGCTGAAGCTGTTCGTACCCATCTCACCTTGTTGGAACTCGTTGAACTCAACGGCAACCAATTCGATCCCGAAATGCGTGAGACTCAAGCCTTAATAGACGCTCTTGCTGAACATGGCCATGATGAAGCTCTTGATGAATTGGATGATATGGAGGAAGTCGACAGCGAAGAAGAGGATGATGAGGAAGATGAGACGGATGAGGAACCTGAACTTGTTGAGAAGGCTGAGAAGGCTGAAGCTAAGGAACCAAAGACAATCAGCAAGGATACCGCTGCAGAGGATGATCTTGTCAACAAGCTCGAAAAGACTCACATTTAAGATATTTTCATCAACGACACAATCACACAATCAATCTATCCCATATATACACACACACACATCCCATCTTTCCACCCAACACAATCACAATCACACACCCACACACACATACAAAGACTTCTACACACTTACCATGCTTATCCCCTTTGGCTGTGCTCTAATACACGCTCTCTCCACACATTCTCTCATATATACACATTTCGGCTCATGCAGCACTTTACATACACACAATGCACATATCTAAGATGATATTATAGAGTTGTTATTTGTGGTTTTGGATGAAATGAAAAAAGCAATTGCAATGTATACATGAGCTATATACTGGGAGAGGGAATAGGTGATGATGATGAAGATGATGATGGGGGTATGCTATAGAGTAATCGGGTTTAATAGGCATCGTCATCCAGATCACCAGGGATGGTGTCATTTTGAGAACGCAAAAACATGTTGCGTGTATAGGCAGACCATAAATCGCTGCCACCTTCAACCATATACTTGGCCATTTTGAAGAGGCTAGAAGCGGACAAATCTTCAAGATCATAGTCGTCGTGAGTGCTGTACTCTACTTGATATTCGAGTGGTTCTTCTGGATGCTCCGTTTCCCAATGCGTGATGTTGGCGTAATATTGCGTGTAGTTCATCAGCTCAAAGCCATCTCCTTCTTGCTTTTCACCATCATCTTCAGGCACGCTGTATTGGTAAATACGCACCGATGGATAGTATTTGGGGATAACGGAGGGTGAGACTTGAATGGCAACAAGAGGTGATTTGACTTGAGGTGGTGGATTCTCAAGGACATCTTGATCAACATCCAGTGACGAATATAAATCATGCAACCAGCCAACGTATTTTGCAATATTGCGTGTGATTGAGTAAACAGGCTCATCTTCATCATCATCTTCATCGAGGTAGGTGTAAGGTTGGCTGTAGAGACTAAAAGACTGCGTTGTGTCATAGAGCAAGTAATGATCCATATTGAGATGGCCATAATGATGGCTGACAATGACATCGGCATACTCGGCTGCGAGATCCAAATACCCCTTGAAGCAAGTTTTACGATAATCACGTGGTGAAGGTGGAACATGACCCATGACAATGACACGCATACCAGTGTTGCGAGCACTTTGAAGCTGTTTCTCGAACCATTCAAGGTGATCTCGAGCAGGACCCTCCTTTCGGCAATTCTTGACAGCCTTATTCTTTTTGAAAAAGTACATTGTATTCAACGATACAACCCGTAATTTCAAACCAGGGATGTCGGCTGCAAAATATCCACCGCGTAGAAATTGTTGTCGTTGGTCGGATGGAATCCATCGTAGCCATAAATGGTGATAGTATTCAAGGATGTTGTCTCTATCAACAACCACATTGTGTGGGTAGACATCATTGTTGCCCAAGGTTGGGATGATGGGCAAGTCGCCAAAGGTATCGGTCATCATATCCGTTACTAGCTTGTTGAGCTCAAGAATTTGATTCCGTTTACGGTGTTCTTTCCGATCCCAGTCATGCCTATAGTATCAAGATATCAAAGTTGACTTTAGAATGAGAGAGAGAGAGAGAGCTTATTACGTTGTATGTGCAACATTACCTTGCATTATCACCTGTCCAAATTACAAAATCCAGCTTGTCCTTCCATTCACGACTAATCCAATCCAACGTCTCCTGAGCTAAAGCAACTGGGGCATCGCACTTTTCAAATGGTGCCCCTAATCTTCCAGCTCTGTAACGACGATCCTCCTTTGGATCTCGATGACATGCACTCTTTTTGGTGCCCCCTTGAATATAGTTCTTGTCCACCTATAACATACATGTGCGCTTAGACGGGACCTTTATCCATTTCGTACAACCCATTGTATCACTTACGTGCATATCCGTGATGTGTAGGAAATACCCGTATTTCTTTTTAGGTAAAGGGTCGCTGCCAGTATCAGGATCATTACTATTCCAATGCAAGCACCGATTCCATGCTGTTGCCATGATCGAGTTGGGAAAGGCGCTTTGACAAGATGATGATGATGAGGCATGATGGTGGTTGTTTGTGCGTAATGCAAAATGGTACATGGCCAAGGCTGCCACGACCAACAAAATGATTGATTTTGTAGCAATCATTTATATGTGCGTAGAAGAAAACAAAGAAAAGAAAGCGAGAGAGAAAGAGAGTAAATGTGAAAGGGTAAAAAGAATAAAGTAGAAAACTCTCGGGCGATGGATCCAAGAATGTGTATGTTTCAGTACGTAGTAGTATTTCTGCAACAACGCTGGGGTTCGAATTTGACCTTTATATATATAATGGATAAAAGAGAAGAATCGGAGCCGTCATTCATGATGTCGGCCAAAGCTCAAAGTAAGGAGAATGATGATGACAATGTCAGCCTCGTAGTAGAATGACTTGGTCGGTTGTCTGCTGCATTGTCGGGACGACAATGACAAGGTGATGCGATGGATCGCTTCGTATCCAGTCGTATCACCGCATGGAATAGAAGCCGATCTGTCATTGGAAAAATGTCATGCTTTGCATAAATCATGAGCTCCTTTCTCTTAGCCATTTGCTCAAGCACCTGCATTACGCTTCCCCAACCCATGATCCCCCCGCATTTCCTTTTTTTATTTTGCTTCATTGTAATTCGCACTCCAAGAAAATCAGTTACCGTGTAACCACCATGAACAATGGGCGCATTGTGTATGTGCACCCTAATACTGTAGTCCCATCATCAACATCAGAGATACCCACACACATCATGGTTGCTAGGTAGCAAGTAGGTGGTATCATGGCAACCTACCCAACTTGGTAATGTCAATGTAATTACTCGCACCATCCAATCACCAAGGTCATAATGGTACATCGTCATCGTCGTCACTTTCCATCATGTGTCCTTGAGCTTGTTCTTATATAATGAATCCCTTGGTCGTGTGATGGAATATACAGTGAACATGCAGCTCCGTTCTTTCCGCTTTCCAAATCCGAGTCACTTGTTAACATCCCGAGCCATCCAGCCAACAGCCACTTACTGCCTTCTAAGCCACGACATGAGCTGGGTTAACAGCTGCTGCTGAAAAAAAGTTTTTTAAGTGCAAGAATGGTTGGCAAACGTGTATTCTTCCTCTTTCACTCTTTCTTTTTCAAAAATGGCCCCCGTCAAGTCTACCGTCGTCAAGAAGCAAAAGTTCATCATTGACTGCTCTGCCCCCGCCAACGACAAGATCTTTGATGTCGCTGCCTTTGTAAGTGTTAAGACTAGTTTTTGCCAATGGTATGGAATCCTTACCCTATTTGTTTGACGTGTATAGGAAAAGTTCCTCCATGACCGCATCAAGGTTGAGGGCCGCACCAACAACTTGGGTGATGCCGTTGTTATCTCCCGCACCGGTGATAACAAGGTTACCGTTGTTGCCAACATTGCTTTCTCCAAGCGCTACTTGAAGTACCTTACCAAGAAGTTCTTGAAGAAGAACCAAATCCGTGACTGGTTGCGCGTTATTGCCACTGACAAGCAAACCTTCGAGCTCCGTTACTTCAACATTGCCAACGATGAGGAGGCTGAGGATGAGGAATAAGTGCATCGTCATAATGTTGTTTAATAAATCATGCTCTTGGGTGAGATGAGAACGAACCCGCTGGGCAAAGAAAAATTCTATTTTGCTCACAAATCACAATCTCTGTGGATGATGATTGATTGATCGCGGCACTATGTACACTTTTCGACCTACAACTAACACCAAAACGTTCATATAAGGTGGATTCATAAATCATGTTTGTGTTCATGCATCATCGCTCAAGGTAAGTTGTTATCAGTAACGTACATAGCAGATCGATAAATAGCGTTGCCTTTCTTGACATGGCCATGAAAATGGAATAAATGAAAAAGTACAACGAAAATCCTCTTGTTGCTTGATCGGCTGTTTGTTTATTTGTGTTACCTAGCAACGTGAACAAGAAAGAGTGGGTGAATGACAATGGACAACTTTCCTTTACGAATCATTCCATCGGATAGGGTTGTTTATCATCTGCCAATTGTTTCACATGCATACCAGCTTGAACATTTGTCAAAGACTAGTGTACCTGTTGCCATGGCAAAAAGCATGGTTAGGATACAGCAAAGTGAATGACTCCCCCATTAAGTAAAATAAGCATCCCCTGAAGATAAATACAAAAGCAAATGCATCTCACGCATAATTGTGTGCACTCGCATGCTGTGGTGTACAAAGTGCTTGATTAACAACTCTCAGGGCGGGGTGATCCATGTTGTATGCTCCCCTCTTTATTTGTACAATCGATGAATGTTGTCTTTATGGGCACTCCTTTTTTTGTTCTCACCTTTCTTTTCATTTCTTCTTGCCTTCTTCTTCTTCCCCACACTCATACATAACATGTACATGAAGGCACACACTTTAACAAAACGAGGAGAATCAGGGCAATCGCAACCATTTTGGATATCAGCTGTTGCTAGCATTGCCTTACTCGTGGGCGTCATCGTAGCAGCTATTTTGATCCATCGTTGTATCAAAGCAAAGAGGCGGCAACGGCACGCTATGATGTTGGATCGATCCAGCCAAGAAAGCAGCAGCAGTAATCGCATTGATACAATAGAGCAACTTGATCCTGCTGGCAGGGTCGTCATTCAAGGCGATGAAGAACAAGGTATCCAAGTCCATGATGATGCTGCACAAGAAAAAACGGCTGCAGTAATAACCAACAATAACCCTTCCATTATCACCAACACCAATACAAAACCGTTGACCCAACAAAAAATGTATCGTTTATCACAGCTATTATCATTGTGCAGCCATAATAACAGTATCAGCCAACAACCAAAGACCACTACTACAACAGCAGCAAAGGAAAAAGAAAATCCATGCTTGGCAGACCCCCAACAAATACAAACCCCATCATCATCACCTGCAAGCAACAGGAATCATCATCATCAACATCATCCGCATGAAATCCAGAACAATACTACTGTTACAACTGACCCAAACAAGACCCAACAACCTGAAGCACAACAAGCTGATCAACAACATCTTGATCATCATCATCGTGATCCTTCACCGCCGCCACCTCCACCACCTCCATTACCACCACGGAGCATGAAGAGTACCAATAATGAGGGAACGTGGAAATCCAACAACAACGCGCTTGCATCACTCGGCCGTAAATCGGTTGCTTCAGTGCAATGGGTCGGTTTTCGCGGATCGATGGATCATCGACCCCATAATGACCAGCTCTTTGTTGTAAATCAAGATGATGTAGTATAAGAAACGGAGTGGGTAGTAGCCTCACCACCGCTGGTGCTGCTGCTGCTCCTTTCGTACAATATAGAGCCACCTAGTAATATAAAAAGATGCCGTGCATATTAGTAAATTGACCCTCTCATGAGCATGTTTATGCATGTTGCATTTTGAAAAGTACACATGGATCATCATCCTCCCTCACCTCATGTCTTCATATATACCCCTGGCTCGCTGACTTTTTTGCTCCTGGATGGTGGGATGTATGACACCACGCAAGTGTGATGGTTACACATGATGATGTTGGAGCAACAATCATGTCTGTGGATCAATAAAGGCCGTCGTAGTCTATCCCCGTTGCTACTATTTTGCTTTCTCCTTTTTCTTCTTTTTCTTTCCCCCACCCTTAAAAACCTATAGCTCTATCGCCTTATTGCATGAATTTTTCTTCTTCCGTTTGCGTGAACAAGATTTATTGAGGGGGTAGCAAAACGTTGAGCTTGTGTGTGTGTGTATGTTTGTGTGTGGGCTATACCCCAGATATTGGTGCCGCTCAAATACCTTGTTTAAGCCCTGCATGCTAGAAAGGTCTGAATGTCATGCAATCATTAGTATCTTTTGGATTCTCTTGGTATGCATCGACGCTCAGACATCCCTGCTGTATATCATTGTAATCAAAGTTCAGCCCATGGGATCTTGTTTGTGATGGTCTTATTGTGCCAATTTGAATCATGCATGTATGTGAATGAACAATAAAAGGATATCAATGCAAATGGGATGATGAGCAAAGTGGTTGTCAAGGCATGGATGGGATGGGATGGGACGATCCTTTGCTGATTACAACAACGGGGCATGTGACTTCCGATCATTAGTGCGGACAATGATGAGCTTTGTCCCACGCAGAGTTCATTATATTTCCCTTTTCTTCCCTTCTTGATATTCATAGCAAATAGTCCCCAACTTTAGCCCCTTTTCCTTTCTTTCTTTTTCCACCTTACTTTTGTGTGTGTGTGTCACTTTTTTATCTTCCTTGCTCACTCAGTCAGTTGCTCTCTCTTTCTCTCTCGATCAACTACAGTCGTATAACACACGCAACAACTCACATATCACCTACACACAACAACAACAACAGCAGCCAACAGCAACGCCTATTGAATAGGCTCCTCGTCTTTCGATGCGATTTGAGAAACTATCATTCTTTTCGACACTCGTTCTCCTCCTCCTTCACTCCTATTGCCATGCCAGCACGTTGCCAGGTGTTATTGCACCTTGTCCGCAAGTGTCTCCTACTGCACATTCCACGGCAACTCCATCATTGACCCACACCACTTCCTCAATTGCACCCACCATTCCTGCTCGTTTATTAGCACCACGCGATGATGATCCCAACTCTTCGACAAAGGATTCAATGTCCAAAGATAAAGATAAAACGACCAACGCCAATGGAGAGACTGTGTATGTCAATGTCACCACCGTTGTTGTTGTAGATGGTGATGGCAACACTGGCAACAACAACAACAATAGCAATGATCCCAACAAAGTATATCACGACAGTAATTATGCCAACCAACAAGAGCAACCACCACAGCAGAATCAGGATCAGTCAACCGACAAGAGCAATAATAGCAATGACAAGAATATGCAAGATCCTAATAGTAACGACGACGACGACGTGACCGAGCAACTACATCAAGATCAGGCCGCTCTCAAACGGATGGTGACGATTCTTTCAGTTGTAGGAGGCGTGGGTGCGATTGCTGTCGTTGCTACGTTGATTATCTTTACTCGGATGCGTGCACGGAAACGTAAACAACGCGAGATGGAAGAGGAGGCTGATTTACGAGGAGGCAGTGGAACAGGAAATTGCAGCAGCGATAGTAGCAGTAGAAGTAGTCGAGGCGATTATCACGATGATAGCAGCCATGTTGAAGAGGATCATAGTCGCCAATTGGATCCATCAACAACAGCAACAACAACGACCACGGATGATAATAATGATGATGGACCAATGCCGATACCATCCGCACCCCCTGCACCCGCACCATTTTTAGCATCACTTCATCAATCCACCTATGAACGTCGGCGAAATATGGTATCGATTATCTCACAAACCACCCCGCAACCTTCCGCACCATCAGCAAAAGAACTGGATGCAATGGCTGATCAACAAGCTGCTATTGCGGCTTCGACTTTGGACAATCATCATCATCATCATGATATGGCTAGTGGAAGTCGATCGATGCCATCACACCACCACCACCAACAACAAGATGAACAAGCATCATCCAAACCACAACCCTCTTCAACATCATCTTCCTCTTGTCCACACTGTGAACATCATCACCATCATCATCAACAACAACAACATTTATCTCCACCACCACCTCCTCCACCAACACATCCCATGGAACCCGAAGTCCCTCCCCCTCCTTATATGCCAAGTGCACCACCGCTCTATATCTTACCACAAGAATCGCCCATATTGGGTAGGCGGCATTCTCAAGCCTAATATCCGGGTTAATCAATCAACACAACAACAGCAACACACACACACACACACAACAACAACAACACACACATTCAAGCATCATCACCTTTTACACATACTCTTCCGCAACCACAACCCCCCGCATCCATTGTCACATACTATATATATTTTATACCCTTGATCCTCCACACGCTATCCTCTTTTATCCGCCTCCTCCCTTTTTTCTTGTACGCTTTTGTATTTTGATTATCAACATGAAATGTATATGTAGCGTTTTGAAAAAAAAGTTCATGCACAAGTAATGTGTATCGTTTTTCTTGTTTTTTGAGTATACATGTGTGAGTGTGAGTGTGTGTATGTGGGAGGGGTTGTTCTACACGAATATGGGGGAAAAGACCACGGGATGCATAATGAAACAATAGGCTCTGTAAGGGGTAAGGAAGAAAAAAGGAGCGACGAGGTAGTAAAACAATGGATGTTGTGTATAGTAGCGTCACTTTTTGTGTAGTGGTATTCTCTTGCTAGAAGCATGATGATCCTCGTCCTCGTCCTCTTCACTGGATGTATCTTCTTCACTTGATGCATCGTCATCCTCCTCATCTGTTGACTCGTCTGTTGACCCTTCTTCTTCTTCATCTTCCGAATCGGTCTCTTCATCTTCATCGCTATCTTCTTCTTCAGAGGAAGTGTCATCGATTTCATATTCGTCCGAGGAATCATCATTGTAAAATGCATCCAAATCATAGTCACCACTCTTGGTCTTGGCAGCAGCAGCAGCAGCAGAAGAGGGATATTGACCACCATGATATCCTGTTGCTTCAATACCCGAAAAGGCGGTGGATGCCATAGCCGTGTTGCGATACCTGCTCTCAAAGCTGTCACTGCCAAAGCCTTGTTCCACGGCCACAGTACGACTCCCTGCCCATCCTTCCAATTCCTCCACATCACGCACAGAAGGATCTGGTTGTTCCTCGGGGTAATCAGGTAATGCTTCGTATCCAGGCAAAGGTTGATGGGCCAATAATGACAAAGTACCCACTGTATACTCTGTGGTACCTAAATTTCCTCAATTAGCACTCCTTCATCATGCATTGATTCCTGCTCCCTCCCCAATTTACCTTCTCCATTTTCCATAGAAGGTGCTTGTTTGTCAGCAAACAAAATATCCTTGACATGAGCCTTGAGTGCTTGTACACCAGGTGTATCATTCTCTTCGGGCTGTGGTGTGCTAAGTACTCGTAAAAACCGTGCACGATCTCTCAAATCGTAATTGGTGTCATATCGGGCGAGATTGAGAACGTATTGATTGAGCGCATTGATGGTGGGGTGGTCGGGATTAAGACATGCTAGTTTGGCAGACAATGTAAGGATCTGCAACTTGGTGCCATTCGCCTACCCAATCCATGCAACATCGTGAGAAATAAAGATACATGCGTAGAGTCATCCGACATCCCCCCAATTTACCTCATCAACAAAGGTTTTTGCAGCTTGACGAAGGACATCAGGTCCCACTTTGGGCATGGTTTCTGCATGTTGTCCGATCAACCACATAATGTTGGCACGCGCCTTGGGGACCTTGATCGTATCCAAAAGCTTGGCAAGCATAATCACAGATCGTCGACGTTCCTCACTGCAAGTTTGCAAAAGCCTGGTGACCACAATAACTGATTCTGCAACCACGAGCTCTGATTTTCGAATAATAAATATCCCTAGTTCCTCTCTTGATCACCACTATCCGATCCCCTTACCATTCTTGCTACGTGTTAATTTCATCAACAGACGTAAGCATCGATCCGAAGCTGCTGATACATTGGTAGCACAACGTCCAATGGCTTGAATGGTTGCTGCTGCAAAGTCCTTGTTGGGGCTCTTGACATATTGCTATGATACGGATAATCCATTAGTATCGATCTATAGATCCGTCATTGTATAAAGCCATTACCTTGAATTCATTGAGTATAGTGTAAATGTTGGATTCAGTAGTAATGCTGGTCAAAATCTCGAGCTTGATATCACGAATAAAGACTGGCTCAGATGAACGCACAAAGAATTGCTGGCAATAGGGCTCAAACAAATACTATATAGTATCATTAGAAACCTATAAATGCATAGCCATTCCCCAATCCAAACTTACCGGCCGAGTAGCTGCCATGACTGAAATGTTCTTAAGCACAACGTATTGCAATTCTCGATGATTTCGTAAAAGTCGTACGAGAGGCTTGCCAATCTTTTGAGCTTCAGCTGCTGGCGCCAAGTGATAAAAGAGCCGTGCAACTGCCAGAACCACCTAACAACCACAAAGATCCCAAACATGTCAATTCCTCTTCTCAACCCATTCCTTTGCAACATAATACTTACACCACTGTTCCGGCTTTGTAACAAGGGTATACAACTTTTGAGTAAAAGCTCATGATCAAGGTCCAATTCCACAATATCATCCACACTCTTTTCATCCTCATCGCTGCCGGAATCGCTATAAAAGTTCTTGTCGTCGACAACGGGCTTGGCAATCGACTTTGGTGGTTCTTTGCTCTTATCCTCGCCCTAAAAGGATTCAAATGTGAGTACATCCACATGATTGGATTGATGGTTGCATGAATGATCTTACATGTGGATTTGGATTCAAGAATTGAGTACTATGAAAAAATCCCATCATCATCATCAGTAATCCCGCTTATCTCCATGGCGACGCTTTCCTTTTACATACCGACCGTAGCGTAGCAACACGCCCAAAATCGACATTTGTCCCCATTCATCACAATCAGCGAGTAATCCGCACAACTTTCGGAAGCATGGATGGATCAAGTCGAATCGATTGGGACATACTTCGTTGAATGCCATGATGGTGCTGCCGATGGTGATGGTCGAACGATCCTTGAGCAAGGTTGCAATGATTTCCACGAGTGCTTCTTTTTGGCTATCATCCAAGCTACGCATATACCACAAAAGTTATTATCTTTCTCTCTTCTTTTCTCGATCCTTTCAATTACCAACCTGTAACATTTGGGGATTGCATGGGCAGCGGTCTTGCGAACATACGCACTTGAATCAGTGACACATTTCTTGATGCCGAGCAATACGATTGGGCTGATGACGGGGACGCGGATACCACTCATAACACGAAGAGCCATGGCGCGAATGATCTGATTCTTGTCGCTGAGATCCTTTTGGAAGGAATTAATCGACAACAAGGCGAGATCAGGTTCTTGCTCGGCATAGCGCAATAAATAAATGTAGACGAGCTTGCGAACTTCAATGTTTTGCGACACGACATTCTTGACCACGTCTGGAAAGTATTCTGAAACGTCTCGTCCCTTGGAAATCATCTATATCCCGCGATAAGCAACATGAGTACCTGAACGACGACGACGCGTATACCCTACTCCCCTTCCTTGTCACATCCACATAGCCACATCCACACACACACTCCCTCCCTTTGGTTGTATATGTATCCTTACCGCAATGAGACGTTTGAGACCGTCCAACTTTTCTCTGTCATTCTTGGCATCCAATTGGCGTTTAATGTTGCGCATCTTTTCTTCAGAGGTGTCAAAGTACTGGGCGCCCGATTCACCACCTGTGGGAAAGCCGAATTCACGAGCATTGTCGACCAAGCCTTGCGACATTTTCTGCGACAGCTTGGCGGCATTTTCGGCAAAGACCATGGCCTTGTTAATGTAGTCCGAGACCTCCATGTTGTTGTTGTTGTTCGACCGCTGCTCGCGTATGTGTGCAAGTGTCCAACTGGAAAGAGATATGGCTAGCGTGTGGGAGTGCACAAGGAAATAGTAAGAAACGGGAAAAGGGAAAAAGAGCGTCCAGTGCCTAAATGGTTGTGTGTGTCGGCTGGTGTATTTTTTACTGGCGCCTGCTGACACTCTTTAGGTGCTTGAGGCAATGCTCCCCCGTGCATATGCACTTGTAACTTAATCCCATATACAGATCTTGATTATGATAATAAATACAAGTGCTACTCATATTGAACATGAAAAAAAGCTACCATGATGGTGTATTGTGTTGAGTACAAGTAGTGGATCGAGAAGAGTGCCTCTAGTATAAAGCTCACAGCTGCTGCCAATGGTTTTCTATCACCATCTTTAAGCAAGATTGCTTATAAACGTTGCAAATGAGAAGGCTTGTAAAAACCAGGTTACTTGATAATAGAGACGGCGTGAAGAGTTATGAGGGCACAAAGCAAAACAACAAAGTGTTTTGAAAGGATGTTGGATGAAGATCATGAAGACCAACCAGTTACGTGAGCACTTTTGCATTTGGGCTTTAGGGGTGTGCCAACAATGTGTGGTCTTGTTGTCCCACCGAGAGCCGAGGTACGTTAACAAAACATTGACTTTATTTATAAAAGCTATTTCTACAATGATAGATGGGCTCTGTTGGCTTGTGATGAGGGCTACAGGTTATCGCAAGTACGATTGAATGAGTGTTCTGCTGCTTCCATTTTATGGATCATGATGCCACATGATGC
This sequence comes from Lichtheimia ornata, assembly GCF_029851405.1. Taxonomy (NCBI): domain Eukaryota; kingdom Fungi; phylum Mucoromycota; class Mucoromycetes; order Mucorales; family Lichtheimiaceae; genus Lichtheimia; species Lichtheimia ornata. The sequence continues at coordinate 161,037 of NW_026695368.1, forward strand.
CAGGAAAGCTTCAACGGGCTTGGGACTCCGCAATCGGTGGAAATCTCCATGAATGCTGAGAATGCCCCCTTTGTCGCCAACCCACAGTTGCCATCCCTTCACATAATACACTAGGGCAAACAATACATCATTAGAGAGAGATTGCGTGGAAACTTTAGAATTCAAGGTGAGCACTTTTGAATACAACATTGAAACTACACAACGATGCCTCTTGGGTTCATGGTGATTGTTGGGAACAACTTGAAAGGACAACGTGCTCTTGTATATGAAACAACATTGTAGCTGTATTAAATTAGACAGCCGCTTTGGCTTGAATTTGGCACGTACGAATAGCGTTACACGGGTTGCTGCAGTTGTATGTAGCAACAGAAAAGCTTGTTTGAGTCATCATATGCTGCTAGGCAACTTCAATGCTGCACCTTGCATGATTTTAAAATGGGCTCCTACAACATGACGTGAAAGGTGTGGCGCACGGTTCGAAAATAGAGGCACGTGTGTGAAACCTTGAAACATAAGCGAGAGAGCGAGAACAAAGAGAGAGAGAGAGAGAGAGAGTGCTATGCAAAAGAGCCCCGCCTGATACACTTTTGCATCCACCCAACCAACCATCGCTTGTTTCAAATCAACATGAAAATCACACTTTTTACCCCACACGTGTGTGTGCGTATGCTTATATATGGAGACATTAAATATCTTATTTATCAATCGAAGCTATCTTCTTACACCCAAGTTTGTGACTGCAATGACCATTCTCGGGAAGGAGTTGGTGCGAAGAGGACTTTTTTTTCTTTCCCCTCTCTCTCTTTTCCCTCAGCAACAATGGCTACCACCGCTACACCCACCACCGAGACACACTACCGGTCACCACGACGCCCGGCACGTTTCCACTATAAACCACGACACAACCCTAAAGCACCACCAACACCACCATCACCCCTTACGTTAAAATGTGGCTTCTGCAAAGAGGTAAAGAGACAAGTTTGTTCTCGTAACGATATTAAAGTACGGCTAACGGGGTAATATCCAGTTTAAGGCACTGACAGAGTTTACAGACGAGCAACGTTTAAAGGTATGTATTCATCATCCTTTGGATATAGCATCATGTTCGACTCAACACCTTGTATAGTCAATAAGGCATAAATGTAATGAAGGATAATGTTACGCTACCGGATCGTAATGGCTCACAAGAATGTCGTTAGTCAATTCCACAGCAATTTGCATGGAGTGTACAGCTCCGCCGATAGATGCATTCATCACTTGCACAGTCTGCCATAAGACAAAACCGAGGCATTGCTATTCACGGGTGAGAAAGAGCCGAGATTTAGACTTCTCCCGGGGATTTGCACTAACGTTGATGATGGCATGGCCTCTTTTTTAGCGGCAGATACGGGTATTTGGACTTAATGATGCACGATGCCAAAGGTGTATAAAAAAGTACCAAGAAGGGCCGGCCTTACAAGAATCGGACTCTGAAGATACGTCTGAAGATGATGATTTCAGTGATGATGGCATGCCATGAAAACATCATTTAACATTGTTCTTTCATATTTTATCATACCCATGCTTGCATACATTTGACATTCTCATTCATAAATTATATCTTATGCTCCATTCATTCACAGCAAAAGATCAAAAAGCCCACCTTCGTACCTACTATTATTTATATAATACCATTCTTCTTCGTAGATAAAGCACTGATTTCACGCACCCTATATCATAAAAAAAGAGGATTGTGATGAGTGGAAGAATGTCAAGTGAATGTAGGCATCCAAACCGATAAATGAGGATTTTGGATTTGGATTTGGTAGAGTTCAAGTGAATGTAAACACCCAAATTTGAATGATCCTCCGCCATTGTCATCTATGCATCGGTTTAGACATGCACAACATCCACATTTTGGGTCGCCGACAAAAAAAAGGATGTGAATCCATGGTATAGACACCCGAATGAAGGATGAAGAATCATAACATCAAGGTAATTTATCACAAGAAAAAGAACAGGATGTACCAAAGATCCGAGTGGGGGAGATGTAGTGATTGCCAATGATGAAGCTCAGTCCAATACATGCATCTCTTTCTTTGTGCCACCTGTCGCGGTTTGAGAAAGCTGGCTTATGCATCCAATCGCTAAGGCACGTGCTCTCACACGCTGAATCCTCATAGGCCTTTCACCCTTCGGTCTCTGGATTCACAGTTAGAGATTGGATCATGGAATGGTTATTGTAAAAAAGCTCAAACGAATCGATGTGACACTTTGTGTGCCATTGCTCGCGTTGTAGGACAAGGTTTTTGTTGTAAGGGATGAACAAGTAAATAAAAGTCAAGATGGGTAGAATGTAAAACGCGTTGTTTGGGGGAGGAAGAAGGATCCTTATCACCTTGCTATAGAACAAAGGATCAAGAAAGAAGGCAATGGGTTCATTGTTGATGATCCGGTCATATCCATTGTCATGTAATTTGGGGGAGTAAAGGGGAGGGGAGTGGAGTAGAGGATCTTGTTGCATACACCCACATATAGGTCTTTTCTCGGGAAGCCAAAATAGAATACACACTTTTTCTTCTCTTTTTCTTTTCTTCCTTTCTCTCTCACTCACTCTCTCTCACACACCCACACGCACAACAAGCCCCTCGTCATGAAGTTTGGGCAGACATTACGCACCTCATTATACCCTGAATGGACTTACTACTATCTTGGTAAGATAACGGACTATTTTTATTATCAATGGAGAAGCGACCTTCTGACATGGCCATTTACAAAGCATACGATGATCTCAAGGCATTTCTGAAAAAGGAGTCTCGTGGTGACCAAGAGTGGACTGAAGAAAACGAGTCTCGATTTGTGGAACGACTGGAGAAGGAGCTTGATAAGGTGTACAGCTTTCAACGTGTCAAGCTTGGAGAAATCAATCGACGCATCGAAGAGGAGGCACGTGAAGTGGAGGAACTCTGTGGCAAGGAAGCTCCTGAAGAGGATGAATTTACAGCATCAGAAATCGAGCTTGGTCATATTATTGCCGATGTCCATGATCTGGCCAAATTCACTCGTCTCAATTATACCGGTTTTCTCAAGATCATCAAGAAGCATGATGTAAGAATACACCTACATATCTACTACCATCAGGGTACTAAACTATATATGTCCATGTCTACTTTAGAAAGTGACGAAATGGAAACTCAAGCCCATGTTCAATGTGCGTCTCAATGCCAAGCCATTTTACAAGGAGAATTATGATGCCTTGATTGTACGTATTTCCACCTTGTATGATCGTGTGCGTACTCGTGGCCAAGAACGTCGAGGAGATTCAGCAGCGGGTGGCAAACAATCAGCATTTGTACGCAACACAACTAAATACTGGTAAGTTTGAAGGCTGTTGTTGTTTTTGTTGTTGAGACATGTGGCGTGACAAGTCAAGTGTTTCAGGGTCCATCCAGATAATATCACGGAGCTCAAGTTGATCATTCTCAAACACTTGCCAGTATTGGTGTTCAATCCCAACAAGGAATTCGAGCCACAAGATTCAGCCATCACCAGTATCTACTACGACAATGACGATTTCGATTTATACATGGGACGATTGGAAAAGACCGAAGGTGCTGAAGCGATTCGTATGCGATGGTATGGTGGCATGGATTCCAATACAATCTTTGTGGAGCGCAAGACACATCGTGAAGATTGGACGGGTGAAAAATCTGTCAAAGCACGCTTCCCCATCAAGGAAAAGTATTTGAATTCATTCCTGAGAGGCGAATACACCACCGATGAGCTCTTTGCCAAGCAACGTGAACAAGGAAGATTATCGAAGAAGGAGATTGATGAAATGGAACAACTTGCTCAAGAAGTGCAATACACCGTATTGACCAAGCGATTGCACCCCATGATGAGAACATTCTACAACCGCACAGCTTTCCAATTGCCAGGCGATGCACGTGTGCGTATTAGTTTGGATACAGAATTGTCATTGGTGCGTGAGGATAATATGGGTCGTACGCGATCAGGCAACAATTGGCGACGTACCGATATTGGCGTGGATTATCCCTTTAAGCAATTACCTGACTCGGACATTTGTCGATTCCCTTATGCCATTTTGGAAGTCAAGTTGCAAACACACGTGGGTCAAGAACCTCCTCAATGGGTGGTGGACTTGGTGAATTCACATTTGGTCGAATCCGTACCCAAGTTTTCAAAGTTTATTCATGGATGCGCTACCTTGTTGGAAGACAAGATCAACGTGTTGCCATTTTGGTTGCCACAAATGGATATTGATATTCGCAAGCCACGTGTGCGCAAGTTTGGTGTATTGAGACCTGCCGATACAGCGGGTAGCAGTTCAGCATCCGGTCATAGCGGTGATGAGGATCATATGCAGATTCGAATGATTGCTGAAGCGACAGAGACAACACCCATGCTTTCATCATCATCAGGTCAAGATTGGCGTGAAGACCCTGAACATACCGCATCCTCTCGCACACAAAAGTTCCTCAAGCAACTATCACCTGCTGGACTACAAAAGTTGTTCAAAAAGAGCAAGACCACATTTCGACGCAAACCTACAGGCACAACTCGACGAGCCGCTGCTACTGCCAAACCTCCACCTGTCAAGACATTCTTCGCCAACGAACGCACATTTTTGGCATGGCTACAATTCACATTATTACTCGGTGGTCTTGCTGTAGGCCTGCTCAACTTTTCAGATAACATTGGACGTGTCTCAGCAGGCATGTTCACGTTCCTTTCTATGGGAGTGATGGTGTACGCTCTTTACAACTACCATGATCGTGCCAATCGTGTTACCAAGAATGAGACTGGTGAATATTCGGATAAGTATGGCCCAGCAGTGCTTACTGGATTTATGGTCCTTGCCGTTACCATCAACTTTTATTGTAAGTACATGTTTGGATTGGATGGGGGTAAGCATGGGTGTACTAATTATTGTGATATCTAGTGCGATTGTCGATGGACGGTGGTGTTGAATGGCATAATGGAGAATAATCAAATGTATAGTTTAGCATAAGCAATAAAAGCAAATTGTAACAACCTGACATTGTAGAATCGTGTGATTATCATGAAAGGATCGGGGCAAATGTCCAATAAGCGTGACATTTCCATACAAAGGGCGTGTAGCATAGGTAACAAACGATTGGTGGAATAACTTCAAGGAGTAGTAGTAGCGTTGTGTGTGTGTGTGTGTGTGTCCCAATCCCACCCCCAAGTATGAACTCCCCCTGATTTCTCATTTGCTGCATCAGCATCATCACCATTTTCCTTGCCAGCAGCACAAGACATTCTTGTTTATCATTTTCTTTTTCAAAGTATACCGGCGACAGCAACCACCACAACCACTACAGCAGCAGTAATAGCATGTTTGCTCGTGTAAGGCACCCAAGTGCACCGTCACCTGGGCATGGAGCATATACCCGTTTACAACAACAAGACGATTTGGACGATGACTATGACGATCTGATCGCTCATACTTGTATTGCTCGCCATCCCAACTCTATCCTTGTCTCCAGTAATTATCACACAACGACTGTACCCATACTTCCAAAAGGACAATCACTACCAGACAACGAAGCAACCCATGATCTCCAAGATGAGCAGCAGCAAGAACAAGCCGGTGGTGGTGGTGGAAGTGGAAGTGCCAGTGGCAACACGTTTACGCAACGAGCATCCTTTTCAGCCAAACGAGCAGCCGAGTTACCAACAGCCACGCGACAATTCATCCAAAGCAAGTTACCCTTTCGACGCAAAACAGCAAATGAGGCGTCCTTTGCATCATTACCGAGTGTGATTATGGCAGATATTCAACAAGGAGATATGCCAGGTCAAGCGGATCCTTTACTCAAAGAATTGCCTAAACGAGGATGGACCATTGTACGTCGTCGTCGATTTCGAGGTCGTCGTCGCATGGTGGGAAAGAAAAGTACTCGACGTGGTAGCTTGGATGATGATACAACAACAGCACATGATCAACATACACTCGCTTTTGACAAAATGCTGATGCCCACTGATCCATTATCGACATCCGTATTTGTCAAATGGGACCCAGCTTCTGAGGATGCTACTACTCCCGGACACATTCCGTCGATGCATGATACTTATGCTGTGCAACAAGCTCCCAAGGTAAATAGAACAACAATCATGCAAACATAGGATGGATGGAAGATCTTATTTACTCTTGATAGGATATCCCTGTCAGCAAAAACGAGTTCTCCACCATTGTTGAATCAGTACGATCAGCCATTCAAGAGGATATTCAACCTACACGCATTAGCCAAGGATCAAGTGGATCCTACTTTTGTCGCAATGGTCGAGGGAAAACAGTGGGCGTTTTCAAACCAAAGAATGAAGAACCTTATGGAAGATTGAATCCCAAATGGACAAAGTGGATCCATCGTCATTTATTTCCATGTTGCTTTGGTCGAAGTTGCCTTATCCCCAATCTCGGTTATATTTCAGAAGCAGCATCTTCAACCATTGATCGTCGTATTGGTACTCGCATTGTGCCTCATACGGGCGTTGTTCATCTTGCATCACCTTCCTTCCATTATGATTATCTCGATCGACGTTCAGCCTCTGTGGTTGGCCTTCCACCCAAGATCGGCAGCTTCCAATGCTTCCTTGATGGATTTAAAGACGCCAATGTTTTCCTACGAGAATATCCTTTTCCTTCGGATCCATATACGTCATCCTCCTTTGTCAGTCGTGGAAGTTCAGTATGGGGTGGATGTCTAGGGCAACAACAAGAAGAGGAAGAAGAGGAGGAGGAGAATCAAGAGGATGATGTCATTGAACACCAACAACACCCACACCATGGATATCCTCGAGTACCTGAGATGAGTGAGGATCATTTGGATACCCGTCAACGACAATCACCCATACCCAGTAAACAACGACCTTTTCGATGGACACGTCATTTGCAAGATCAATTCAAGCTTGAATTCGAACAACTTGTGATTCTCGATTATCTTATTCGTAATACAGGTAAATTAGCAATATCACTCTTTATGCTTCATGGATATTGATAAATGGTAATTTAGATAGAGGATTGGATAATTGGATGATCAAGTACTGCGAGGGTGGTAGCTCAAGTGGAAGCAGTAGCCCGACAAATGGCAGCAATGCAACATTGACAGATACAGCAGCACGTGGATACATTCAAATTGCAGCCATCGACAATGGATTAGCATTCCCATTTAAACACCCTGATGAGTGGCGATCTTATCCTTATGGATGGTTGGCATTACCTGATGCATTGGTATCGCGTCCCTTTTCAGCAACGACAAGACGGCAATTCCTAAAGGTGTTATCGGATCCAGTTTGGTGGCGTGACACTGTGCGTGAGCTGCATGAAATGTTTCAACTTGACTCGGACTTTGATGAGCACATGTTTCAACGTCAAATGGCTGTTCTCAAGGGCCAAGGTTTCAACATTGTACGCGCACTTTCAGATCCTAATGCTTCACCTTTGGACCTTGTCTCCACTGAACGTGTCGTTGTGAACCAAGAGGAAATCCTTATCGAATATGATGAACATTTGATCAAACAACGAAGCAACAAACAACCCGGGAACACAACACCCGAACAACGTCTTTATCGTTCTCCAAGACCACATCATCCACCACAACCAGCAAGGAGGTTACGAACCAAACGATCCACTTCCTTCGATTTAAGTATGCATCGTCCACAACAACATACAGCGGATGATGATGAAGATGATGACGATGATGAAGATGCACAACAACAACGTCAACATAATGGATATCGACCTATTCAGCCTACTCCAAGAAAGAATCGAGGATGGGGTCGTGTATCATTGGATATTGGTCGTCGAAGGAGGCGACGCATCATGCGTAATCTTCGTTTGGGAAAACGACATGTCGGCAGCGATGGTGAAGAGGAAGATTCTTCCAGTGACGATGATGATCATGATAATCCACGCAAACGAGTAACTCTTATTATGGAAACCATTGAAGTAGTCAAGAGCCGCACTCCTTATTTTACATGTTGTTAAATAATACCAATGGTACATGTATACCGAGTTTCTTTTTCCAATTATACGTACACTTTATATACTTTTGAAGAGAAGGGTTGTATGGGTGAATATAAGAAAGAGTGAGGTGGGGATGCTACATAGTCTATGATAAATGCGTGGATTGACCAGGAATCCATTTACGTAAAACCTCGGGTATCTCTACTCGGCCATCAGGTTGTTGGAATGTCTCGAGAATAGCGATCATGACACGAGGTACTGCGATAGCTGTGCCATTCAATGTGTGACAAAAGTGTACCCATTTCTCTTTAATGTGCCATGGTACACGCACGTCCTTGGGTCCTACTTGCTCCTTGAAATCAGATGACAGGTATCGGACGTCCAATCGTCGTGTTTGATAATCAGTGCAATTGGATGTGGAAGAGATCTATCATCATCAAAGTTAGATGCCATGGTTGCCATGGAAACATAGGATCCATCTTACCTCGCCCCATGCCTTTCGACCGGGTAACCATGCTTCCATGTCATATTTACGATAAGCACTTGCTCCTAATTCTTCCGTGGGCATATCCAAAACACTACATAGCATAACCATACATTAGCTCTCTCACTCTCACATACCCCTTCTTCCCTTGAATTACCGGAAACACAATCCAAGATCCGTAAAGATATCTTCTTGTAGACTCCTCAATTCTTCAAGTACATCATTGCTTTGTTGTGGCGTGGTGACAGCAAATAATTCCACCTTGGAGAATTGGTGTACGCGATAAAGACCACGTTCTTCAGCTGATCCATGACCTGCTTCGGCTCGAAATGCACGACCAAAACCAACGACCCGTTGTGGTAATTCTTCTTCCTTGAGCATCTTTTGGGCAAACAAACCAGCAAGTGGGATCTCGGCTGTACCAGTAAGGCATAATTTGGGTGCCGTGGTATTGACAGTGCTGGCAGTGCTGACATCGTAAATTTGGGATGCTTCTGATTTGCGTGGTTGGAATCCACAGCCATAGGCCACCGAGGTACGAACAATATCAGGTGTGATCACAGGTGAAAATCCACGTTCGGTAGCCTTGTGCATAGCAAATTGGATAAGTGCCATTTCAAGCCATGCTCCACCTTGTGTCAAGTAATAAAACTTGGACCCGCTCACTTTGGATGCCTGTGCAAAATCCACCATGCCCAATCGTTCAGCCACTGTAAGATGATCATGCGGCTTGTTGACAGGCGTCCCCACCATCTTGATCAATTTGGCCTTGTCTTCACTTCCCACTGGCACATCAGGATGCGTATCATTCGGTACCAAGAGCGCATTCGTACATAAATCCTCTTCCACCATGGCTAATCTCTCTGCAATCTTTTTGAGCTGTTCCTTGTACTTTTTGCCCTGAGCAATATGCGTTTGGCGTTCTTCTTTGGACTTGGCTTCTCGAATCAATCGATTGGTAGCGTCGCGTTCTTGTACAACTTGTTCTTGTTCTCGCTCCAGTTGCTCTCGTTCTCCATACAATGCACACACCTTGTCCACGTGATCATGATCATATTTGCGCAGCTGCATATTACGCTTGATGACCTCGGCGTTTTCTACAAGTCGCTTATAGTCCAGTTGTGGCGGGATCCGGTGAATGTCTTCTTCGATCGCAACGGCAGCTGTAGTTGATTCGTGTCGTCGAGTGACATGGTGCTGTAATGGAGTCAATGGCAACCGTGTAGCTCGCCGTAATAAAGGTGTACGACGACAAGATATGGAGCGAGAAAGCATCGTCTTTTGAGAGGGTCGTTTGTGTATATTCGATAAAGAAAAAGAGGATGAATGAAAGCGGTATCTGGCATTGATTGTCAACCGCCGGGGCTTTCCACGCTCCGTCAAAAGCTAAAGTCCCATTCTGAGTCTTTCATTATCATACCACTCTCTCTCTTTCATTGACTACACACACATACACAATGAACTTTTTCCGTGCAGCCACTCGTACCGTAAGTCTCTTTTTTTCATTCATTCAGCTCGAATACACTTGAAGTGTAGCCATGATCGAACATTGGAAACCTTCATGGAACGATCGAACATCGATTAGTCAGGGCCCTTCAGTAACACTCGTTTTCTATGAATAGTCCTCTCTTTTGCGTCCTACCATCAATGCTCGTGCCAATGCTCCCATGTGGGCTCGTTGGCTCTCGGATGATTTGCGTAAGAAGCTTGATCAGGTAAGCATGTGCTCTATTTACAATACACAACCCTATTCATTCATTGTTTGTATGCAGGATGTCAAGTCCAAGGACATTGTTTTGTTCATGAAGGGTACTCCTGAGCAACCCATGGTAAGTCTCAACAAGAATGAACTACATGGATGAATATCTAAAGGATGGTTGGTGTGTTTGTGTGTGAAATCTATAGTGTGGTTTCAGCCGGGCGGCCGTTCAGATCATGCAAGTGCAAGGTGTGGACTTTGACAAGGTTCAAGCTTTCAATGTTTTGGAGGATCCTGATTTGCGTCAAGGTATCAAGGAATACTCGGAATGGCCCACTATTCCCCAAGTCTACATCAAGGGCGAGTTTGTTGGTGGCTGTGACATTTTGCTCAATATGCATCAATCCGGTGATTTGGAAGACATGTTGATCAAGGAAGGCATTGTCCCTGAAGAAATCGTGGATGATAAGCAATAGATGTTTTGTCATTTTATTCCATTCTATTACAATTGTGTTACAAACAATGAGATTGATTCCTTCAACTTGATGCTAATGGATGCGGTGGGGTATGGATTGGAATGGGACACTTGTAAACGAGCACTTGAATTAGCAGAGTCATCATCTTAAAAAGGTCGTCGACGTGTGTACGAGCAGTCATGTTGAGTTTTATATACGCTAGCGCTATACAATCACCTGCGAGAACCAGATCCTCCCCCAAAAACTTATTCCTTTCACTATATTGTAGCAAGAGAGCGGGACACATGGCTCTTTCGATCAACGTTTTGGACTTGCAACGCTTAGATTGTAGCCAAGTGCAGTGCTAAGGAACCTTGAAATGCTGCTTTAATTTCCTTGTCACGTCGTCAGCAGAAAGCATGAATCACGTAAATACGGCTGAGGATAATAATTGGACTCATTCATCACACGAAAGAGTTCTCTGTAACCATGATTGATCTTGTACGATGATCAGCATCTGCTTCGAGAGTGATGGATTCCATTGCTTGATGATAGATGTACTCTATAAGCCAGCAGGAGCATGAAGGCATGATTAGGAGGCTGGTTGGCACGATAGACGTATACGAAAACATAACGTTACAATCATGATAATGGGCACAATGCTGCATAGCTCATTATCCCCAGGCTTATAACAAAGAAATCACTTGCCCACCCTGACGAATGCATCATTCAACACCATATAACTATCCGCTGACCACATTTACAAAGAGCCATTTTACAACCATAATTGCATGGTTTATATCATTTTTGCATCGAGAATCATATAGTCTTGAAAGTACAGTTGGATGTAAACGGGTGGGGACGTGTTCGGCAATCAAAAGTCATTATGCCACGGTCGCTCCGCAACAGTTGCCTCGTTGATTGTTGCCCAGCAACACGCGCGCTCTTTACATTACACCTTCCACACGAACACAGCAGCTGTCAATGGTGAACGCCATCCTTCCAAAGGTACTTGTTAAACGCTTCTACAGCAGTGTTTAGTAGTTCGCTAGCTACTAATGCAACACTCCACATTACCAGACGTGGGTAGCTCTTTACTTGCAACAACGCATTTCATTCGGCGCGTGTTTCGAGTCTTTCTCGTACAACAAAGGTAAGCCCAGTTCACTGTTAAGGAAGAAGACCAAACTGACACGTAACGTTGTTCTATTTAGACAACCTTTTATTGGGCAATGGCTTAATGCTGGTTGAGCTAAGGTGGGTGGGGGGTTCCAATCGATCTGTTTGGGTTGATCGAGCTCACTTGGCTTCTTTTCGTTGCCGTCAAACCCTCAGGCCCTTTTACGTGGTGCATATGGATCAGCAAACAGCGTGGTGATATCGTTGGAAGCAGGTATAGATGAGTTCCACTTTATTCGACTGCCATTGCTCATATTACAAGTATGTCCTTGTAGCACTTGGAACAAGGCCGTGGGCAAGAGGCTGATGATGGTATACTTTTACAAGCATATGAATCACTAATGTGTGTTTAGAATGTGTGGATTAATCAAGATACAAGACCATACTTCAAGAATGGCCTATGCTGCTGAGGTTCTTGTGGATTGATGGTGCTCACTGGCCAGTTGATCGGGGTAGTTAGACGTATGCACGTGCTACTTGTTGCCGTAAAGAAAACTTTGGGTATTCTTTGGGTATTCAACCGGTGGGTGCTGTCGTTCGCTTGAAACTCTGTCAGCTCCTCAAGAAGCGTGGTGTTCAAGATGGTTGTGGATCGTAAGTATGATTATTATGGCTTTATTGAGATATGAATGATGGCTAATTTGTCATGTTTCTGAGTATTGGATATGTGGATCAGCAAGGACGTGGATCAACCAAGGACGTGGACCAGCAGGACGTGGATCAGCAAAGATGTGGATCAAGCGAAAGTGTGGATCAGCAAGAGTGGATTAATCAAGGATCCGAAGACCGTACTTCAAGGATGGCCTATGCTGCTGAGGTTCTTGTGGATTGATGGTGCTCACTGGCCAGTTGATCGGGGTAGTTAGACGTATGCACGTGCTACTTGTTGCCGTAAAGAAAACTTTGGGTATTCTTTGGGTATTCAACCGGTGGGTGCTGTCGTTCGCTTGAAACTCTGTCAGCTCCTCAAGAAGCGTGGTGTTCAAGATGGTTGTGGATCGTAAGTATGATTATTATGGCT